>NC_058160.1:19438889-19494705 GCF_020080835.1 Cotesia glomerata
GACAGATTTACTGATCACCTGACCCATTGATTGATTTCTCTCTGATTATTAATAATAAAATACTTTTCTCATATATTTAATACTCGCTAACACCGGTTATCATAAACAATCACTTTTCTCTAATTCAAAATTTATATTAATTATCTTTTTGAAATTAATCATTTTGTTTATATTTTTCATCTAGGTTACAACATAAAATTTTATTGTATGCCCAGCGAAGCGGGTGGGTATCAGCTAGTATATATATAAGATTTCCACGTATATAGTCACTCATCACGATATCTCTGGAACCATAAGACCTAGAGACTTGAAATTTGGTAGTAATATTCTTTTCACCGAGTAGAGGTCAGCTAAGAACGGATTTAACGAAATTCCACCTACAAGGGAGGTTGCGGGGGCATTAACAATGAAAAATTCCCGTTTTTAAACTATAGCTCCTATCGACTCCAAATTTGGTAGGAATTTTCTATAAGTAATAAAAATAATAGTTTAAAAAAACTAAAAACACGCTTTTTATAGAAAACCAAACTAAAAAATAGAAAATAAATTTTAATAAATTTAAATTAAGAATAGTGTTAAAAATTTCAATAAATATAAATTAATAATAGTGTAAATAAAAAAATGTATTTTATTTTAAAAAAAGCGTGGGGTGCTTTTTAAGATATCAAAATGATAATCACTCTACTCATATCTGTCAATAAAATATTTATAACTATTGACACCATGCACCCCACGCTTTTTTTAAAATAAAATACATTTTTTTATTTACACTATTATTAATTTATATTTATTGAAATTTTTAACACTATTCTTAATTTAAATTTATTAAAATTTATTTTCTATTTTTAGTTTGGTTTTCTATAAAAAGCGTGTTTTTAGTTTTTAAACTATTATTTATTTTACTTTTTAGTTTGGTTTATTTATAAAAGCGTGATTTTTAGTTTTTTTAAACTATTATTTGTTGATTATCAAAAATATTCAGGCGCGCAAATTACCCACGGAGAGTTACATACTGACAAACTGACATACAAGTGAAGCTAATATAAAGCGTGTAAAAAACCTACGGAGGAAAACACCTGGTTTCGAAATATAACTTCGGGATGGTCATCAGAGGATTCCAGGTTGATGTACGGGTTTATCTGTGCCATTCCCGATGAAAACCTACGGAGGAAAACACCTGGTTTCGAAATATAACTTCGGGATGGTCATCAGAGGATTCCGGGTTGATGTACGGGTTTATCTGTGCCATTCCCGATGAAAACCTACGGAGGAAAACACCTGGTTTCGAGATATAACTTCGGGATGGTCATCAGAGGATTCCGGGTTGATGTACGGGTTTATCTGTGCCATTCCCGATGAAAACCTACGGAGGAAAACACCTGGTTTCGAGATATAACTTCGGGATGGTCATCAGAGGATTCCGGGTTGATGTACGGATTTATCTGTGCCATTCCCGATGAAAACCTACGGAGGAAAACACCTGGTTTCGAGATATAACTTCGGGATGGTCATCAGAGGATTCCGGGTTGATGTACGGATTTATCTGTGCCATTCCCGATGAAAACCTACGGAGGAAAACACCTGGTTTCGAGATATAACTTCGGGATGGTCATCAGAGGATTCCGGGTTGATGTACGGGTTTATCTGTGCCATTCCCGATGAAAACCTACGGAGGAAAACACCTGGTTTCGAAATATAACTTCGGGATGGTCATCAGAGGATTCCGGGTTGATGTACGGGTTTATCTGTGCCATTCCCGATGAAAACCTACGGAGGAAAACACCTGGTTTCGAGATATAACTTCGGGATGGTCATCAGAGGATGACTAGGAAGGTCATCACCTGGGTTCTAGGTTGATAATAATCAAAATTTAAATAATATCATTATGGTAGTCTCTTTATGCGAAGGAGAGTTACATACTGACAAACTGACAAACTGACAAACTGACAAACTGACAAACTGATAAACTGACAAACTGACAAACTGACAAACTGACAAACTGACAAACTGACAAACTGACATACAAGTGAAGCTAATAAAAAGCGTGTAAAAAGCGTGTAAAAAAGCGTGTAAAAAATAATTTATGAACGAATTTTACGATAGCTCACTTCACAGGGTTTTGTGGGGGTGGATGTTAACAATTAAAATCTTTAATTTCCAAGCTATGGCTCCTATAGACTTCAAATTTAGTAGGAGTCTTCTATATGTAATATATAAATAATCTAAGAACGGGTTGCACAACAAATCACCTCCAATAAGAATCACGGGGGTGGGTGTTAACAATAAAAAATGTTATTTTCCAAAATATAGCTTCTAAAAACTCTAAATTTGGTAGGAATCTTTTATTTCTCCTGTAGAAATCATTTCAAAATGGATTTCAACAGAGTTAACGTCTGATAGGAATTGTGGGGGTGGGTGTTAAAACCTAAAATTTTAATTTTCAAACTGTAACTTCTACAGACTCCAAATTTGGTGGGAATCTTCGTGTATGATGTCAAGTTGAGCTAAGAATAAATTTTATCACGTTCCAACTCCGAAAGGGATTACGGGGGCGTTAACAAAGAAAAATTCCCGTTTGTAAAATACAGCTCTCATAGACTCCAAATTTGGTAAGAATCTTCTATATGTGATGTAGAAATAATCTAAGAGCGGATTTTACGATGAACCACCCCCAATAAGGATTGCAGGGGTGGGTGTTAACAAAAAAAAAAAATTTTAGTTTTCAAAACATAGCTTTTGCAGATTAGATAGGAATATTTTATTTGTGATGTAGGGATCATCTCAAAACGGATTTCAATCAATTCTATTTCCGATAGGGATTGCGGGGGTGGGTGTTAAAATCTAAAATTTTATTTTCCAAACTGTAACTTCTACAGACCTAAATTTGGTAGGAATCTTCGTGTATTATGTCAAGATGAATTATATCCACATAGGAGTGCGGGAGTAAAAATTGTAAAAAAATTCATATTTTTTAAATACAGTTCCTACAGATATAAAATTTGATAGAATCTCAAGAAGAAACAGGAAATTACAGAGATCGCCTCCAAGGTCAACCGGATAAAATATTTTTCTTTCTTAATAATTATATTTTCTTACAAAAATCGTCTCTTTGGCAGCGGTGAAAAAGTCATTGTAAGGTCTCCGAAATTTAACTTTACATGTAGCTATTCAGTCAACGGACTAAGAATTTTACATATACTTTATATTCGCTGATCTGAGCTGTGATATTGAGCTGTGGAAAAGAAATTTGGCTACTTATTTTAAGAGAATTTGTAAAAAACATGTACAAATAATTTTCTATGAAAAATTGATAATACGGAGAAAATTTTAATTGATGACAAAATTCGTCGCACTTGAAGCTAGGCAGATTTCAACTTTACTTATGAGACCTGCAATTACTTTATCCGAAACTTCCAATGCTCATTTCAAATTTTTTTCTTCGTGTCAATTATTATTCATTTTTGGAAGAAAGCCACGGGAATGTTATAGTGATTGCACATTGAAAGTTACAATGAATATTAGCTAGAATAATCACATAGATAGAAGGTATAGGCTAATCCGATGGAATTTAGAATATGTGCAAGTCAAAACAATACTTCAATTAAATTTCAAATATATAGATCTATAAATACAATTCTATAAAGTGCCCAGCGGAGCGGGCGGGTAACAGCTAGTTTAAAATAAATAAAATAATATGTGATTATGACAAACAAGAAGATGTAAGATTCTCACTTGTTTTTTTTAATATTAAGAACACTTTTATCTGATACACTAAAAAGTTTGGCGATCCACGGGCGAAGCACCGGCGAGTGAAGGGGAGGGGGGATAAAAATAAAAAATTTTTGTTGTTAATTGAAAAATTAAGAATTTTTATAAAATACAAAACATCAAGTATTTTATAAAAAGACTTCTAACAGATCTACTTTAAATTTTGTTTTTTTGGTCAAGATCCATATAGAGTCTATCCACAGATTCGGTAGAATCTGGCGCCAAGTTCCGTTCAAATCCGTTGTAAACGGAGCGCCAGACTACCGACTGTGTTTACTGTAAGCAGAACGGTATTTCGAGGTTGCAAAATTTTATTTAATTATATGGTTCTCCTTTTTCCAAAATGATATATTATAAAATTAATTTATACTTTATTTTACTGATATTAATTAATTATAATCAATTATACCACTTAATTCACTTAAAATTATTAAATTTTATCAGCACAAACTATAGTAAGCCCAGAAATTTCGATCCTGACTTTTTTTCGATGGGGAATATCAGCGCCACAGACTAGATAAAATAAAAATGTGTAGTAATCCTTCCTATAGACACGCAACTACAGTAAAAAAAAGTGATTCACAGCTTGCATCTATGGCCGCCAGGGTGCACTAGAATTACATCTACATAAACTGTAGCTTCAAGCGGATAGTTTGCAGTAAAAAATGCAGTCAACACGAGATTTAAGTTGTTATCAATTGTAAATTTTCATTATAATTACAAAAAATACTAAAATCCGAACAAAACAGTTTCACTGTAAAAAGTCGCGCCAAGTCCACGTTCATAAGACTATTAGGAAAAAAAATTTTTTTTCTTTACAAAAGATACAAAATAAAAAATAAAAATCCGAGTAACCGATATGATTGTTTATGATTTTCGGAAATTAAAAAATTTTATTGTAAATTTAAAAATTAAAAAAAAAATTTTAGAACGTACTTGGTGTGCGTCATTGTGTATTTCAATTTTTTTAAAGTCCTAGTAAATAGATTTTACGAATTTCATTAAAAGTAAAATATTTTGTAACCGCGCACACTAAATACGTTCTAAAATTTTTTTTTAATTTTTAAATTTACAATAAAATTTTTTTTAATTTCCGAAAATCATAAACAATCATATCGGTTACTCGGATTTTTTTATTTTTTTATTTTGTATCTTTTTGTAAAGAAAAAAAAAATTTTTTTTTCCTAATAGTCTTATGAACGTGGACTTGGCGCGACTTTTTTACAGTGAAACTGTTTTTGTTCGGATATTATAGACATCAATCAAAAATAAAACTGCTCCGGAATTAGCAATATCTTCAAAACCAAGCATCATTTTGAACAATAATAATCAAGTCTACTATGAATTAATATTAAGTTGTTTAATGAGATATGGAATATTATTTTATATTGTAAAATTTCAATATTTTAAACAATTTTTCGTAGTCCAAAAACGTTTTTGTATGTATAAAAAAAATTAACTTGAATCAAGAAAATAATTTTGAAGAACTTTATCATATTGATTTGAGTAGAAGAATTCTTAAACCAAAAAATTTTTCATTTACACTCTTATATCTTATGTTTACATTTTTAAATTACTTTATTTAAATCTAATTATTGATCACTACTCATCATATAATTTATGACAGTATCAATCACGTAAACTATTATCTTAACTTAAAATTCAACTCAAAGTCTTCAATAATTTTTTCTCTCTATTAACACGCATTATTTATTACAAGATAATATTCGTAATAAACATGCGTTGCATGAGTGTTCGATATTGTGAATACGTTGTCGAGTTTTTTTGGGTTAAGTTAAATGTGTCAATAGATTTTGACAGCCGGCACAGAAAATAACACTATATTACATCTGACCGGCAGAAAAATCAGCAATTGTCATTGGTCTCCAAATTTTTTAAGCTGGATGACAATTTAGCTCTTTCTTCTCTAAAAATAGGGAAGAAAATCGAAGTTTCGGCACCAGTATGATAAAAAAACAGTGTACGTGCCAGCGAGAAAAGTAAGATATCCCAATCCGCGTGTTCGTCACCCTCGCTTTCGGCTCGGGGAACAATTTTACACCTGGGTTGGAATGTCCTACTTTTCTTCCTCGGTGCGTAATATTAGTACATTTCTCACCTAAGACAGGAAAATAAGAAATGTCTCAGATCACATGTAATTGTTGACCGAGGCGAAGTCGAGGTCAACAAACATGTGATCTGATGCTTTCTTATTTTCCTGCCCTAGGTAAGAAATGTATTATTTTCGTTCTGTGGCGGACGTATGCGGGTTTTTACGTGCAGGGGATACTCAATTTATAAATAAATAGCGAAATAGCGTACGACGCCATAACCTTCTAATCCTCTAAATAAAAATTCATGAAAGTCTTGAAGTTAGTCTGAGGTGCGCTTTTTAATTAAAATGACAGTAAGCTAAAACGTAAGCTATTCGGCTGTAAGCCCAGCAGATACTGGCGCGTACGCGTATTATTCACAGATTGAGTGTCGTCTGCGCGTAAAAACCCCCATACGTCCGCCTAGGATGAAAACTATTATAATGGTCTAGGGACTTTCTTTTCTCTTTAAATTGTCTAATTCTATAAATAACTTATAATAATGTGATTACAAATTTAATTTTAGTACACCTCATAACGCGAAGCGTTTGAGCTTGCGCTTTACTTTCAATTAACGAAAATCGAGCCATTCTTTAAAATTAGAATTAAAATCGTCTAAAAACAGTACTTCAATTTTTGTTGCAGGATTACAGTTCTTGGGGTTCTATTGGGAATAATTCCTTGGGATCGAAGCATTACTTGCACTCTACTATTATGGAATTATATCCTTGGTTACCTCATCATATTTATTATAAGTTTGGGCGTCGAATTAGCTATATGTATTTTATCCAGCCGAGGAAGTATTCTTGACACTGCAGTTCGCGCTCCAATCAAGCATTTTATTTATAGTAAACTTTGTAAGTATTAGTTGCCTCATCTTTATGAAATCAGCAGATTACTTATAAATAAAATATTTCTAAATAATCAAATATAACAAATGATACCTAATTGTTAATATATCATTGAAATTTTCTTTTTTTATTACTTGACATATCATGTGCACCATGCAGGCCTTCATTATTTCAAAAGTTCCGCCATAAACAGCAACCGAATAGAAAGATTACAGAAATGACTTCGACTCCTGCCAAATAATTTTTTAGAAAAGGATTAACATTTTTTTAATTGAAATCAATGAAACATTAGTTATTAATTAATTTTTTTGAAAAATTAATAATTAAGGACAATAATTCTCTTGAAAATTCAGTAATTAATAAAAAATGGTAAAAATTTGTAGTTAAAAATAAAATTGTTAGTAAAATAGAAAAAAAATGAGCAATTAATAGTGATATCATTTAACAAAAACACTATTTTTGCCGATCACTGTGAATAATATACATGTATATTACAATACACAATTGAAAAAATACTCGCCAAAGGGTAAAAATCAATCGAATTTTATACATATAAACCTTAAAAAAACGCTTGATGTAGAGTGAATAAAAAAAAAGTAATGAAAGAAAGAAAGGTGAGAAAAAGCTGATAAAAAAGTAGTGATAATTTACGACGGATGTTAATTAATAGTGAAAGTGAATAGAAAACGGTCAGATCGATTTTGAGTAAAAAGGTGAGTCAAACAAGGATTTGAATCCGATATTGTTTGCACCGTTTATCGCGGATATGAAATAGGAAATGAAGATAGAACTAGCATGAGTAACAAGAATAGGAAATTAAAGAATATGGAAATTGGCTTATATAGATAATGTGGTGATGCTGGTCGATAATGAGCGAATAATGAATATGTTGTTAATAAAAATAATAAAGTCGAAAATTTCAGTGTTTGAAAAAAGAGGAACAGAAAAAATAAAAAAGGTCTGTCATTACGGAGAATAGAAAAAAGTTCAAATATACGTTTTGAGATTGTGATTAAAAAAAAAAAAAAAAAAAAAAAAATCAAAACAACTACGAAAGTGCAGGTTAAAGAAAAAATTTAAATATTCAAAAAAAGCTTTATAAATGCAATAATATTGATTTCATCAACGTCAATATGAAAGTTTCGGGACACCATTCTTCTAGTTAGTTTTTTAGAAAATTCATTATAACTAATCGTGCTACTCAAATATTGTTATTAAAAGAAGGATTTAGATTTTATTAATTTTAAAAACGAATTATAAGAATAAACATTAATTTAATCTCATTAAATTGATTTTAGTTATGCACTAAACTCAATTATGTCAACTAATTTAAAAATATTTTTACATTAATGCCTTTCTTAAAAGTCAATAGAATCTTTTATCAGTGTTTAAAAAACACATTTTTATTTATATTAAACTTTTTTTTGAAAAAAATTTTGTTAGATCTACATAAGTCTAATTTGATCTGATCAGGTCTACACAGATTTGAAGCTTGAAGAAAAATATGAGTTAGTTTAGATTCAAATAGGCTGAACTATATTCAGACAAATCATCGCATTTGAGCTTAGAAGATCTAAAATCTTAGTAGATTTTTCAAATGATCAAATTAAATTTACATATTAGGCTAATAAGATTCTTTGAGTCACTTTTTATTTATTTTAAAAAAAAAAAATTCTTTGAAACTTTACTTCCAGGTCTTTTGCTTATCGAAACAGGATGGCTGTGTGCTGGTAGTACATGGCTAGTTTATTACTATAAAAATTGTTCTGCGGTTAGTGAAGCAAAAGATGTTACGTTGGGTAAGCCGAAGTTAATATATTGATTTTATATTTTCCATAATTGCAAGTGATTCTTATTTTCATGCTTGTATATACTCTACTAATTTTAATGCTTTCGTAAAAACTCTATTAAAATTCGGAGTTTTGATTTTCTTTAAACGTATTTTCTCATTAATATATCCAAAGACCGATAAAAAATCAATTCTCCAAATTCAGACCTACTCTGATAGAAAAATTAATTTAATTCAAGAGGAAAAATCTTTAGCCAAGAAAACAATTTTGAAGAATTTTTTGTCTTGAATCAAACAGAAAAATTTTTGAACTGAAATTTTTTTGGTTTAAGTAAATTTCTCCAAAATAATCTTCGTGGTTCAAGATTTTTTTTCTACCAGTGTAATAATTTCCTAATAGTTTCCAAACTTTTGATCTACTTACAATTTTTATGGCAGAAAGTTAACAAATTTATAAATTTTATAAGTAAAATATTCAAGTTTTGTTGATTCTATTCCATAGGTCTTGTTATATGTAACTGGTGTACTTTAGCATTGGTGACCATTACTGTTTGGTGTACTTATGATACAGCTGGAAGGTCGTGGGTAAAGATGAAGAAATATCAACGTAGCATGAGAGAAGCTGAATCTCGAACTGGTAGAATGCATTATAAACGCAGTGGTAGTCGTAATAGAAACTGGCGACAAAGGTACTATCTAAATATTAAATATTGAATATTTCTTAATTAAATTAATAATATATTTATATTTTTATAAATTTTTTAATCATAGAAAAGTTATTCGTGCTTACCAAGATAGTTGGGATAACAGATGTAGATTGCTCTTTTGCTGTATGCGTAACTCTGACAGAAATCAGGTAATGATTAATCTAAATTATTATTCTATTATGAATTTATGGTAATTATCAATTGATAGTTTTATGAATTTTATATGAATAACATGAAAATTTATGTTTCAGAATTCTTTCACAGATATTGCAAGACTTCTGAGTGATTTTTTCCGTGATCTAGATGTTGTTCCGTCGGATGTAGTAGCTGGACTCGTATTGCTCCGAAAATTCCAAAAAGTTGAAAGAGAGTTAATAATAAAACAGCGTAAAAATGATACATATGAATTTCTTTCTGGTGTTCCGATAACACCAAGAACAAAATTTTTATCACTAACTGAGGATGGAGATATGTTACATTTTCAAAATACAATTCATTACATGCATTTTGCCTTAGCAGCCTACGGTTGGCCATTATTTTTAATAAATCATACTACAGGTCTTTGCCAGTTGTGTACTAGGTAGGTGTATTTTTTATTTAGAAATTATTTTCGAATAAGATGACAAAAAATTCAAAATTATTTGTTAATTTTTCTATAGAATAAGGTGTGAATGCTTTCCATGTGTAAAAAATGATGATGATGCCATTGTTATTGATGATAATTGTTGTCAGTGTAATTATGCGGCACTTCGACGAATGGTTGATGTTGGCGAAGTTGATGTTATTTATGCAACTTTTCATGTAGATATTGGAGAAACTCCGTTTTTTGTTGCATTAGATTACACACAACGAAAGGTTTGTTTTCGAGCAAAAAAGAAAAAAAAAGGTTCATTGTATTGATAAATATTATTACAGCTTGTTATTAGTATTCGTGGAACACTCAGTATGAAGGATGTTTTGACAGATTTAAATGCAGAAGCTGAAGTTTTACCACTAACACCACCACGAGAAGACTGGCTTGGACATAAAGGCATGGTTCAAGCTGCTGAATATATACGAAGAAAAATAACTAAAGAAGGCATTATTACGAAAGCTTTAAACAAAGTAAATAAATTATTTTTCTCTTCATCGTTTTCTTTTAGTTTTCGTTAATATGTTTAATAAGTGTGTTATCATTTCAAAGCCTAAATTTTGTAACTTAAAACAACAAATCAATTCTAGAATCCGGAGAGAGGTACCGATCAATTTGGATTGACATTGGTTGGCCATTCATTGGGTGCTGGGACTGCAGCAATTCTTGCAATACTTCTCCGACAAGAATACCCAGACCTGATATGTTTTTCTTATGCTCCACCGGGAGGTCTTTTAAGTATGCCAGCACAGCAATATACCCAAGAGTTTATTACCTCAGTTGTTGTTGGAAAAGACGTAGTCCCAAGAATAGGTCTACGGCAAATGGAGAGCCTACGTGCAGATTTAATAAATGCTATTAAAAGAAGTGTAGATCCAAAGGTAATAACTAAAAATAATTAATATTTATGGGTTGTTTGTTTTATCGCTGAATTCTCTCATTTAGTGGAAGACTATTGCGTGCTCCGTGATGTGTTGTGGATGTGGATCGGTACCAACGTCTGCAGCAAACTTGGAAGCTGGTGGAAGCATTGCTGAATATCAGAGAGACAAAGACCAAGCCAGAGCACAGACAATTGTTCCAAGTGATTCCAGTATTGCTCTTACGCTTCACACTCCACTTTATCCACCTGGTAAAATCATTCATGTAGTTCGACATCATCCAAACAAGGGAGAGTAAGTAATTTAATTTATTGTAAACTATATTAATTATAATATGTGATTACTAAAATTCTTGAAACAAAAATCTGAATTGACTAAAAAATAAATTTTTATTTTTGTTTACAGAGAAAAATATGATTCTCGGTGGAGGTACGTGTATATGTTTACTTTCAATTTTTTAGATTTGTCAATATTTAATTAATCGATGTGTTTCATTATAAAATGTATGCGCTATTGGAATTAACAGACATTTTCACATTTAAATTGATTTTTAGAATAAAATAATGTCCAAGTTTAGTAATATAATAGGGTTTTTATCTATTTAAAATTTTGACAATAAGAATTTTCAAGCTATTCTTTTTTTACCCTAAAAATTTTGAAAAAAAATTTTTTTTTAAGTTTCTTAAATAGTCTAAAATAAATTTCTGCATAGTTTAGCGCTGTTTCAAAATTTCAAAAACGTCCAACTTTTTCAAAAATTTAAAGGAATTTTGTAATTATGTGTATTAAATTCAGAGTGTTTAAAAAATGTTATCAAAACGATTCTTTAGTAATAGATTTTTTCAAGGTTTAACCTTCATCCATTTTGGAATTATTTATTTTTATTTTTCTTTTTCTAAAAAGATACACAGAAAACATATAAAATTGTATTAATGAAAATTGTAAAATTCTCTTATTTACATTGAGTACAATCAAAACAAAAAATTCGTTGCAGTTAAGTTTCAGGAAACTTAGATTTTCCGTAAGTATTCCGTTTTGCAGAAAAATTAATTTTAGAATCTTGTAACTTAACAATAGATGGTCATGAAGTAATAAAAAAAAAAGTATATTTTATATAAAAAAATTTCCGATATTTTTCAGACTTTTTTAAGCTTGTAAACTGTTTCATTTTTAATTCAAAATGTATTATTTAATTTTATAATATACACTTATTAAAATTTTTAAAAACTATTGAATAACGATTGTTATCAACGTATATAATCGAATATTGACAGAAAATTATATATTTCTGTTAAATCAAAATAACAACAAAAAAAAACATTTTTTTATTTAAAAATTTTTTTTTAGTATTAAATTAAAGAAAAAAAAAATGCGAATTTTTTTTCAATTGCAGACAATTATTACAAAAAGGAGAACCTGTGTATCAAGCTTTGTGGGCAGAACCAGGTGATTTCGATGAAGTTCTCATTAGCCCTGTAATGATACAGGATCACATGCCAGACAACATGCTCGAAGCGCTCAATAAGGTAAGTCCTCAATTAATAGCGAATTCCGAAAAAAATCTAAAAAGTAAAAGAACACAAGAAAGTCGTGGTTTTCTTTCAATCAATAGTGACTATGAAACTCTTGAGGACATACCTATCGATTCAGATAATAGTTTTCAACAAAGATTAACAAATCAAAACATTCGATACATAGATTGTTCAAACGATGCAGTAAATTCAACTGCTTTTGATAACGATGCAGTCATTGTAGATGTTGAAGTTTATGGAAAATATAAGCAATTACCATCTTAATATATAGAAAATACTCCTTTTTTTTAAAATATTACTTTGATTGAAAAAAAAATTTTCCTTGAATGAAATAACTTTTTCGAATTTAAAAAATTATTTATGTCGTCATTCTAAGTCGTTTATAAGTAGAATGTGGATGTGTACACTTTGATAATGAATTCCTAGATTTTTATTTATGAAAATTTATAGTTCAAGCAAATAATACTATTTTCAATTAATTAATTATTATTCTTGAATCACAAAATAGCTCATTTGCTTCTGATATTAAGTCATTCTTAATTCAATAAATACTCTCAATTCGAATATTAAAAAGATATTTTTTGAATGAAATTAGTGAGTCATTTTCTTCAGTCATTTTTCTTCTGCCAAAAATAAATTCTTGTATCAATACTAGGAACAGCTACCTTTTTTTGAATTACTTTAATTGCTAAATATTTAAATTATACTATTTTTATCTACCTTATTGGTATTTTTATTTATTTATTTATTTTTTCCTGATAAAATAATTTTGTAAGACAACTGGTTTATCTTCCGAAAACTTTTTTATCTTGTGGTGACAGTTAGAAATCGAATATATTGTTTTGAACTTTATTATTTTCGAATAAACATGTAGCAATATTTGGATGAAAAGAAAGTTAAAGTCTCTCATATTAAGCTCAAAAACAATATTTTGAAATGTGGTATTTTATTAGTTATAGTGGAAATATATGTGTACATTTATAAGTTTAACTGATTATTTTTTGATGATGCCGCATGTATTCTTATCATCAGCACCGCATGGAGTATCGTATATTTAAACCTTTTGAATCAATTTCATTGTCAAATTATTTATACAAATATAGTATGAATTATTACAATGCCGAATATATTCTCATACCATTGATATTTTTATTTAGCTATTTAATTTTGATAATCAATCCGCTCAATCAAGAATGTATATTTTTAAGTTTTATAAAATTATTATAATTATTTTAATAGTGCATTGTTTTTTATTTGTAGTAATTAGAGTTGTGGAATGTTTATAATTTTGTATAATTATGTAAAAGTTGACAGAAAAATAGAATTAAGACAAAGCAGAAATTCGAGTTGTAATTACGTATTTAATGTTTATTGAATTCGAAATCCCCTAATCCAACATTCCTATTCTCACTCAATCAAGTTTTAAAAGAATTTCATAACATATTTCATCTTTCTTTTATTTAATAACTGTTCATACAGATATTTTTACTAAATAAACTTTTTAAAACAGTTGTAGAAAAACTTTATATTTTGTCACAGAGAACATCAGCTTTTATTTCGCACAGACCGAAAAGTTATATTAAACCAAAAATATATTGTTTTATAAAAATTTTCGAAAATTATTATCATTATTTTTTGTTGGAAAATGTTTTATTTTTATAACGGTTGTATATTATCATCAGGCTGGTAAGTAGGTATTCCCTGATTAAACAACTGAATTCGATCGAATTAAACAGAATTAAATTTTTAATTCTTTTGAATTCAGTTAAATTCTGTTAATTCGGTACCTAACTTTAAAATGAATTCTGTTTAATTCGGCTGGTGAGCCAGAATTTAGCCGAATTAAAACAAATTCAAAATTATTAATTCGGTTCAATTCTGTTGAATTCGGAAATAATCTTCGAATTTCTGGCTCTGACTCCGAATTAGACCGAATTAAAACAAATTCAAAATTATTAATTCAGTTAAATTCTGTTAAATTCGGAAATAATCCTCGAATTTCTCGCTCTGACTCCGAATTAGATCGAATTAAAAAAAATTCAAAATTATTAATTCGGTTCAATTTTGTCAAATTCGGAAATAATCCTCGAATTTCTCGCTCTGACTCCGAATTAAACCGAATTAAAACAAATTCAAAATTTTCAATTCAGTTCAATTCAGTTAAATTTGGAAATAATCCTTGAATTTCTGGCTCTGACTCTGAATTAGACCGAATTCAAACAAATTCAAAATTTTCAATTCGGTTCAATTCTGTTAAATTAGGAGATAATCCTCGAATTTCTCGCTCTGACTCCGAATTAGACTGAATTAAAACAAATTCAAAATCTTTAAGTCAGTTCGATTCTGTTGAATTCTGCAATAATTCTGGAATCTCTGGTTTTGACTCCGAGTTAGACTAAATTAAAACAAATTCAAAATTTTCAATTTGGTTCAATTCTTTCGAATTCGGAAATGATCCGCGAATTTCTGACTCCGACTCCGACTGTGACTGAATTAAAATAAATTTTAAATGTTCAATTTCGTTGAATTCTATTTAATTCGGAAATAATCCTCGGATTTTTGGCTCTGACTCGGAATTTAACTGAATTAAAACAAATTAAAAATTTTGTTGAAATCTGAATATTTTTGTATTAATTAAGGAAGTTCGAGCGTAACTAATGAGTCAAAATAATGTTAAAATTTTTTTTTAATTTTAGTCTTCCCAATATTCGTCAAAATTCTTTATTTTAATTTAAAATAATTTAAACAATTTAATAATTGATGATTTTTACTTATTTAATAAAGTAAAGTAATAAAATGACTTTCGTATTTATTACTTGCCGGAATAAATAAACAAATTTGGCAATAGCGCGCTTGATTATACTCATAACAGAGACGTGGATGAGTGTGTGAGTTAAACATCTCTGTAACTATACTTCTATCCTTTTCTTTTTTTCAGCTGTTGACGCGATGTTGTCAAATCTTTATTCGAATAAATAGCTGACGGTAAACGAGTTACAAACATAAAATTTGACTTTAAATATTTCAAAAATTATATCGGTAATCTATTATTATTAAATTGTTTTTATATTTTGCAATAATCCAAGTTTCTTGTGTATAGTTTTTTATCCGTTAAAATTGGGAGGTTAATATTGAAAAAAATAATTAAAGTCTCGACAAAAGTTTGTCCGCCATAAAAGCTCGTCTATAAGGAGATAAAATATGTGATTTTTAAAATTTAATATCTAAGTAACTAAGCGGTGAATCATTTTAAACTTTTGGGATTAGATAAATGACGTATTTATTTATACGTATACTTAATTTCAAAGCTCAAAGTTGGAAATTATTTTTTATGTTAGATTCGCTTGAACTTCCTTAACAGCCGAGACCAGTGATTGCAGTTTCAATCGGCTTAGCGAAGCGAATGGAAATTTTGAAAAAACGTTTTTAGAGATAATAGATAATTTAATAAACTATTTCACCACAAAGCGTTTTTTTCAAAAATTTTATTCGTTTCGTGAAACCAATCGAAACTGCAATTGCTCTGCTGTTGGGAGTGCAACAGAGATAGTTCCGTTGAACTCCGTGAGAGCAAACCGAGAAAAAGATGGTCTCGCCTGTTAAGTAAATAGTACTCTGAAATGAATAAAACTGTTTACTTAGATTATAAAATAAAATTTTCTACAGTAAGTAATTATAATTTCGTACGAAGAATAAATATTCATTAACGAAAGAATTTTTTTTCTCAATTCAAAATTTTCATATCCGAGAAATTTTTCTACTTGGCTCTAGAATATTTTGAACTCCCTTCCCGGCCATAATAGTATATTACACACTTAGAGAAGTAAAGTAAGAAATGTCTTAGATCACATTTAAAATTGTTGGCCGAGGCGAAGCCGAGGTTAACAAACATGTAATCTGAGGCTTTCTTATTTACTTCTCGTGGGGTGTATCCTATTTTTTTTGCTCGACAGCAAGATATTTATTATCACTAGAATTTATTCATTAAAACAAGACTTTGGTAAGGAAAAATCGAAAATTGATAACAATATTTCTCATTTGGATGAAAAATCCTTTCATAGATATTATTTTAATCATAGTTTTAGGATTTAATAACAATGAAATTGCGATAGTAAAAGATTTAAGACGATTCAAAATATAAAAAATTAAATTTCAAAGAACTCAGTAGTATTTAATTTATATTATGTTACAATTTTCAGATTTATTTTCCATACTTGAACAGAATTGAAAATTTCAATTTTTTTTTTAATTTTCGCTCTGCCAAATTCCGTAGAATTGAACAGAATTAAAATTTTTAATTGTTTTGAATTCTGTCTTACCGAATTTAACAAAATATAACAGAATTGCGATTTTCAATTCAGTTGGATTTTGTTTTGCAGAATTCAACAGAATTGAGCAGAATTAAAATTTTTAATTCTTTTAAATACTATTTTGATGAATTTAACAAGAATATAACAGAATTGATATTTTTAATTCAGTTGAATTCTGTTCTGCAAAATTCAACAGAATTGAGCAGAATTGAATTTGTTAATTCTTTCGAATTCTTTTTTACCGAATTTAACAGAATATAACAGAATTGATATTATTAATTTAGTTGAATTCTGTTTTGCAGAATTGAACAGAATTAAAATTTTTAATTCTTTTGAATTCGGTTTTACCGAATTTAACAGAATATAACAGAATTAAAATTTTTAATTCGGCCGAATTCAGTTGTTTATCAGGGTTATCCTTCATTTTATTTGTCGATTTGTAGCGGTGGTGGGCTAATTTTTTAATACTATCTGAGGATAAACTTTATTTACAAATCGTTGCCGACATGTTATCTATTCTTTTAAAATATCATACACTCCTCAAAAAATTAAGAGAGTGAGAAAATTTTCAAATTTTACGGTAATTGTTGACAGAATGTACACTTCTCACAAAAATTAAGGGAGCAGAAAAAAAATCTAAATTTTTGGGGGATTTTCAACAGGCTGTAACTTATACAAAAATGGTCGTACAGCAAAAAAAAAAAGCAAATTGTAGCTCTAAGTGTTTAGTTTTCGGATCTGAGTTTGAAAATTTTTTTTTGAAAATATTTTTCGAGTAATCATAAGAAAACCACCAAAAAAAAAATTTTCGAAATTTTTTTGGTTTTTTTTTTTAATCTACGGACGTGGAAAAAATTTTTTCGACTCAATCTCCATATGGACCGGATAGCTTGTTTATTCAGCTTTAATTTCGTTTTTTTAAAATCTCGATACGAACATTTCTCGCTGAGATATCGATGTTTGAATGGAAAAAGATCATTTTGTCTTTGATTATTAATATCTCAGCAACCAATGATCGCACAGAAATTTTGAGGTTGGTTTTAAAAACTTGAACAAATTCTCTACAAGGATTGGCAATTGAATTTTGAAAAAAAAAATTTTTTTTCAATTATTACATGAATTTGAAAAAGCATCCAAAGAAGGGCTTTTTGTCGTTTTTTGGAAAATCAAGCGCCCAATCAAAAATATTGCGGAAACCACTAACGTTAAGTGTGCCTTTTACTGTTCAATATACCCACAAAAACCCTACAAAGTTTCAATTCAATCCAGCCAACCGTTTTTTTTCCCACTTGATCGAATTTTTGAAAAAATTAAAGGAGCAAGAATTTCGCTCTGAAAATGTCATAATTTTTATCAAAAATGAAAAAAATTTTTTTTTTCATTTTTCTCTCAATTCTGTATTAGTGACTTGAAAAATTTAAGGAAAAAAAAAAAAAATCGAAAATTTTTGAGGAAAAAATAAAAAATTTTTTTTAATTTTTTTCAATTGGCTAAAAAC
The DNA here is from genome assembly GCF_020080835.1 of Cotesia glomerata. Taxonomy (NCBI): domain Eukaryota; kingdom Metazoa; phylum Arthropoda; class Insecta; order Hymenoptera; family Braconidae; genus Cotesia; species Cotesia glomerata. The sequence continues at coordinate 19,456,950 of NC_058160.1, forward strand.
TTCAAAAAATTAAAAAAAAAATTACCGCCGGCATTAGCGCTACCCAAAGCGTACCACGTGGAGGTTGCACGGCGGATTTACGCTTTTGTGCTTGCGCACGTGTATGTGTGTGGTTTTATCAGAGATTGAGACCCTGTGGTTCGTCACTTCCACAGTATTTTGTGACTCCAAACTCACTCTCCGAAGATGTGTGTGTTGTTTTTTTTTTTTTTTTTTTTTTTTTAGGGGAGGGAATCCTTTTTACGGATTCTAGGCATAGCTGTTTGGCCTGGATATGTGGCGACTCGACGCAGCGTCATACTAAAACTCGACACTAACGCCCCTACCCACTAAACCCTAAACCCCTTTTCCTTCTTTCCTCTAATCCCTCATGGAAACCGCCGTCAGGCATTACTTCGTGAAGGGAGGATCTAGCTACTGCTCTTCCTTCTGGTGGCCAAGGTGTTAACTACCTTCCTTCTATCTTCTGCTATTTGCTCTTTTTCTTTCGGTGGAACGCAAGTCTTTAAGGACTTCTGTTGCAAACGTGTTGGTAGCGTTCCAGGCAGCTTCTGATGACAACATTGCTTCTACTAGTGAATCTGGTTGCATTCTCTGGTTCAGGATCCTCTCCAGTTCTTCACGCTGTGGATCGAAACGAGGACATGCAAAGAAGACGTGCTCCGCGTCTTCAGCAGCTCCTGGGCAGGACGGGCACTCCGAAGAGTCATCGTGCTTAAAGCGGTGTAGATACTCTCGAAAACACCCATGTCCCGACAACATCTGCGTAAGATAGTAATTGACCTCACCGTGATTCCGGTTAAGCCAAATGTCGATCCGAGGTATGAGACAGTGCGTCCACCTACCCTTCTCTGCAGCATCCCATTGTAGTTGCCATCGGCCTATGCTCTTCTGCCGTTCTTCAATTCTAAGTTCTTCAGGGCTCAGTGCAGTTGACCTTTTTCGTTGGTAAAGGGTCCGCCTTTCCTCTGCTAGAACTCTAAGAGGTAGGGTTCCAGCAATGACGCACACTGCTTCTTCTGATATAGTGCGAAAGGCACTAGCTACTCGTAGGGCACTCAGTCGATATACTGGTCCAGCCTTTCTCCATGATTCTTGCGTCTTTAATGCGTCGGCCCAAATGGATATTCCGTAAGTGAGCACCGATATGACTACTGATGACAATAATAGCCTCCTGCTCTGTTTTGGGCCTCCGACGTTCGGCATCAGTCGTGCGAGACTAGCCCTCACTACTGACGCTTTGGCACTGATATGTTCCACTTGCTGCTTGAAGTTGAGTCGGGCATCAAGCATCACTCCCAAATATCGGATATAAGGTTGTGATGTGATTTCTTGTTCGCCGACTTTCAGCTTAATGATCTCTACCACTTTTCTGCTGGTAATAAGCACTGCCTCAGTCTTGTTTTGCGCCAGTTGCAGGTTCACTGCGTCCATCCACCGGTCAACGCGCTCAAAAGTGAGATCGAACATATGGTTTATCTCGTCAAGGTGTTTGGCAACAATCACTACGGCTACGTCATCTGCATATGCTACGAGTTTGACGTTTCTTGGCAGAGTTAGTCTTAATAGACCGTCATACATAATATTCCACATGAGCGGGCCTAGGACTGAACCTTGTGGTACACCTTCAGTAATATCATACTCCCTCGGACCGTTCTTTGTGTCATACTTCAAGACCCTATTTTCAAAGTAGCTTGTTACGATCTTAAGAAGGTATTCTGGTACATTCTTCTCTTGGAGGGCCTGCATGATGCATTCCCAATTGGCGGAGTTGAATGCGTTTCTGATGTCTAGGGTCGCCACCAGGCAATACTCTTTCGTTCCACCCTTCCATCTGGTTCCTGCGATTGCTTCCTTGGCCGTATCAACAACCAGTTTGATTGCGTCCAGGGTTGATCGTCCTTTCCGGAATCCATACTGATTGTCTGCCAGGAGTGGGTCGACTACTGCTTCAATTCTCTGGTGAATTATGCGTTCAAATATCTTACCCGCTGTATCTAGCATGCAAAGTGGGCGGTAAGATGACGGTTCATCCGGTGGTTTCTTCCCTTTAGGTAACAGTACCAATCGTTGCTGTTTCCACTTATGCGGGAAAGTCCCCTCCTTAAGGCATGAATTATAAACGTCTAGGAATAATGTTGGAGCTGCCTTTATGATGGTTTTCAAGGCTATATTAGGGATTCCGTCCAATCCCGGCGCTTTATTATTCCCTACACGGTTACAGGCCTCCAGCAGTTCTTCTTCAGTGACAGGTGGAGTGTCATCCAGTTCGCCTGGCGCGAACTGGTAATCGAAGTTGCGTTGCTGTGGGAATAGTGCAGTAACGATTTTCTGGAGAAGTTGAGGACACGTAGGTGATGGCATTTGTTGTTTTTTTAGGTGGGTCATAACCACCTTATAAGGCCTACCCCACACGTCTTTATCCACCTCGTTGATGAGCTCTTTCCAGCATTGTCTCTTACTATCCTTGATAGCTTTGTTCAACGATCGACGGGCTTTTTTGTATTCTGCGACCAGCTCCGCAGAATTAGGTCGTCGATAGCCACGCTGGGATATTCTTCTTTTCTTTAGACACTCTTTCCGAAGAACACTGATGTGGTCGTTCCACCAGTGCACTGCCGGGCGTTGGCTTATGCTGTGTTTCTGGACCATACTGGCGTCACAGGCCTGGACAACTCTTTTCATCAGGTCCTTGGTCATTTCTTCTGCGGATCCAGTAGTAATCGGTTCACTATTAAGGGCTATTACCAATGTGCTTGTGTCAAAAGGCTTCACTTTCCATCCAATGGTATTGAATGACTTGATTGGTCTTCTTGTATTCCGGTCATGTGATATTTCCCAGAGAATTGCCTTGTGGTCACTGGCTGTGTAGATATCCATCACCTTCCAGTCGTATTTCCCACTGATGAGGCTGCTGCTGACGAAAGTGAGATCTACGATAGAGCTTGCTTCTCCTTTAGTATAGGTTGGCGTATCACCACTGTTGAGCTGGACTACATCTAGTGTAGAGAAAGCTTCTAGGAGTGCTTTTCCTCGCGCATTTGTCTGCTTGCTGCCCCAGTCTACTGCCCAGGAGTTGAAGTCACCGGCAATCGCGACCGGATAGTGCTGCTTGACGTCCTCGGTCAGTTTGTCCAAGAATTCAGTGAATTCAACAATGGATAGGCTAGGTGGTGCATAACAGCTGTAGAAACGGATGCCGTTAACTGTTGCTGCTACAAAGCCGGCATTATCATTGTTAACTACACTCTGGAAGGGATGCTTACCACAAGACCAGATGACAGCCTTGGTGGTGCTGTCAGATTCCCAAGGCTGGGTATTCAGGTATCTGTATGGCTCTGCTATCATTACTAAGTCTAACTCTAGTTCTCTTGCTGTTTGCATAAGCAGATCATGTGCAGCTTCGCAATGGTTTAGGTTTAGCTGCAATATCTTCATGTCTGTTTGTTTGTTATCTTCTGGAGTGCCTCTTTAAATACTGGGCACCTGGATGCGCCGGCATGATGAGCCGAGTTCTCCGCACTTTGATCCGCGCATAATACACATTTCGCTGGGTTTTTGCATTCAGCAATCTTGTGTCCCTCTTGTCCGCACCTAATACATAGCTTAGACCGATCCACATTGCTCTTGCACTGGGATCCAAGCTGTCCAAAGTGCCAGCACTTGAAACATTGGATTGGTCTCCTCGTAGCTCGGATTCGGCAGTTGGCCCAGCCGATCCGGACTTTACCGCTTCCTGTCAATATCTTCCGCGCTGCAGCTGCTGATAGTGTCACAACAGCTGTCTGAGTACCTCTGTAGGCCTTATGAATCTTAATTGTCCCTAGTGGTATCTCGCAGGTTTCTCCGATTTCCGTTTGCAAGGCAGCCTGAATATCCTCCTTGGTTGTGGTACCGTCAAGATCTCGGATTTCGACGTCTTCCTGTGGTCCTTTGCAGATTACCTTTGCGTCTTCTTGGAGGATGTCCGCGATGGTCTTCTGTAAGGCTTGGCCTCGGTCAGCGCTCTTCCTCGAGAGCGTAATCAGCAAGCTCCCGGTTCTAGTTCTTTGGATCTTATCCACTGTAGTACGGACCTGTTCGTCAGGGACGTCCTGCTTTATTCGCTTCAGAATTTCAGCATACTTTGCCGTCTCTGCGGGGCGGATGATCAGTGCGTCCGGCCTGATCCGTTTGCGCGGTTCTTTCCGATTAGGCTCTGGCCTGGACTTCTTCGGCGGTTGCTTCTGGAGCTTTTCTACTGCTTGCTCTCTCTTGGACTTCCTTGACTGGACTTTTTGCCATTCATTCACCTCCTTTTTTCCGCCGTTCTGTGTAACTGCGTTTTTCGGGGGACTTGGTTTAAGGTCCTTCTTCTTCTTTGTACGGCTGGTCATTGAGTCTGGGGAATTTCGTTCTTTCCTTTTCCCGGGCCTGATATCAGTTCCAGTTTCCTTTCCGTCTTCAACAACTGACTCGACGTCACCCTCGCCACCTGTGTCCATCTCCTCGACAAACGTGTCGGCTTTTGCTGGTGAAACCGCTGTCACACTCGTCTTCATCACGATATTACCGTGTTGTTGTTGGATCTCCTGCCATTCTTGGTCCAGTTTTTTGAACCTTCTCAGGGCACTGCAGATGTTCGTCGACTTCGACTTGATCTCCTTGTGGACATTTTGCTTGGTTTGGAGAAAGTCCTGCAGTCCACTGACTAGCTTCTCCAGATGTGCCAGCGCATCTGTCCTCTTCATCTTTGCACTAAGTAGCAGTGCGTCTTGCTGGGCATGAGGCCCGTTCTCACTCTTGTTTGTTTCCTGTGCATTACTCATACTTTTTAATTTACCAGCGCATCGTACGGAGTGGAGCGGGTTGCCATAACTAGGAACGGGTGTACCCTCGGAGATAGTACTCCTACCCCAGTTCCCTGAGGCCTAGCCGACACTTAGCCAGTCCCGGAATACACGGACGGACTAGACTCGCTCGGAGCGGTGAAGATTCCGATCTCTAACACTTACTGCGTACTTCCTGATCAAGGCCCGAAGTGGCTGGCTCCTGATCCACTGCTGCAACTTACACCTCGGTAGAGCAAGCTCACATCAGCCGTGGCCTGCATCGTCGGAAACTACGATACAGGTTCCGGTCACTCCCAGTGGGTCACAGCAGAAAACGATCGTCTTGTTAGGTCAGTTAGTGTGACCAACCCATTAAAGGGGAGTTTTGTCCACGGGAGCGTATTTTGTTTGGTTATTTTGCTTGGCTCCTACCCGCTGTACCTCATCAACTAAGAGATTAAGTGTCATCCAAGGACAGCGAGCGTTCTCCCATCCGCTCGGGGAGACGCGCCCGGTAGCAGTATCTCTTCTGCCCCGAGCGAAGATGTGTGTGTGTGTGTGTGTGTGTGTGTGTGTGTGTGTGTGTGTGTGTGTATGTGTGTTGTGCTAATACCGCGTATTGCCACCTCTGCTCCTGATAACAGCCCGCAATCTTTCAGGCATATTCGAAATGCAGTTTCGAATCATTGACTGCGGAATCCGTCGCCAAGTTTCGATTAGCGCCCGCTCTAATGCTGCTAACGTTCGTGAATTGGGATAATTCTGGCGCAATCGGCGCTTCAGGATATCCCAGACGTGCTCGATAGGGTTAAGATCAGGGCTTACCGCTGGATGCCTTAACAACGTTATGTCGTGTCTTTGGAAAAACCGACGGGTGACGTTTGCTGTGTGAGGCCGGGCATTGTCTTGCATAAAAATAAAACCTCTAGTTTGCTGCCGTAGAGGCAAGACAACAGGTCGTAAGATCTGATTAATGTAACGCGTAGCGTTTAGATTTTCGTGGACGATTACCAAAGGAGTTCGTGAAAATCTCGAAACTCCTCCCCAAACCATCACCGACCCTCCGTTGTAAGCAGCTACCGGTCGAGTGAAGTTACGTGAAAAACGCTCTTCCTGACGGCGCCAAACTCGGGGTCTTCGGTCATTTCCACTCATCAGAAAACAAAACATTGTTCCATTGCCTTACGGTCCAATGAACATGTTGACGAGCGTAAGCCAGACGGTTTCGGCGATGTATGGGTGATAACATCGGTACTCGGGCGGCACTTCTTGATCGCACTCCAGTCTCATGGAGACGATTTCGAACCGTTTGAACTGAAATGTTCCGCGGTTGTTGTTGTCATCGTCGTCGTTGTTGTTGCTGTTGTTGTTGTTGTTGTCGACGGTTCGGAAAATTTCGGGCGACAACGTTCGCAGGAACGAAAGGTTCTTGACGAACGTGCCGAACGATCGCTCGGTCATCACGAGGATTTGTTGCGCGACGACGACCTTGGCCAACTCGTCGTTGATAACCACCGGTTTCCAAATACCGATTGTATGCGCGAGATACGACAGATGAACTAACGTCCATACGATCCCCGACTTGTCGGTAATTGTACCCTTCTTCCACTAGAGTCACTATCTGAGCGACTTGTGGCGCGGATAAATGCCGCCTAGGCATTATGAAAAAAAATAAAAAGAAAACTAAAGTTTGCAAAAACTCAGTTAATTTGCTTTTTTAAAAATTAAAAAATACGGTAGTTTTGAGAAAAACTGTTGATTGGCTCGATTACCAAGAAAGCAGGTTAGTTTTAAGAAAAACTGTTTTTTTTTAGACACTGTTGGAATTCGCACGAAAAAATTATTGTCCCAATATTCGTAGAACGAATATTCGACTTGCCTTGGGGGTATCAACTTTTAATTTATTCAATTAATTTGTGACTAGGAAAATTAAAGTGCGGAAGAGTAAAATCGGTGAGAAAGTGAGTCGCTACATTTTTTTTGATTTGGGCCAATTGAAAAAAAATTAAAAATTTTTTTCCTCAAAAATTTTCGATTTTTTTTTTTTTCCTTAAATTTTTCAAGTCACTAATACAGAATTGAGAGAAAAATGAAAAAAAAAATTTTTTTCATTTTTGATAAAAATTATGACATTTTCAGAGCGAAATTCTTGCTCCTTTAATTTTTTCAAAAATTCGATCAAGTGAGAAAAAAAAACGGTTGGCTGGATTGAATTGAAACTTTGTAGGGTTTTTGTGGGTATATTGAACAGTAAAAGGCACACTTAACGTTAGTGGTTTCCGCAATATTTTTGATTGGGCGCTTGATTTTCCAAAAAACGACAAAAAGCCCTTTTTTGGATGCTTTTTCAAATTCATGTAATGATTGAAAAAAAATTTTTTTTTTCAAAATTCAATTGCCAATCCTTGTAGAGAATTTATTCAAGTTTTTAAAACCAACCTCAAAATTTCTGTGCGATCATTGGTTGCTGAGATATTGGTAATCAAAGACAAAATGATCTTTTTCCATTCAAACATCGATATCTCAGCGAGAAATGTTCGTATCGAGATTTTAAAAAAACGAAATTAAAGCTGAATAAACAAGCTATCCGGTCCATATGGAGATTGAGTCGAAAAAATTTTTTCCACGTCCGTAGATTAAAAAAAAAAACCAAAAAAATTTCGAAAATTTTTTTTTTGGTGGTTTTCTTATGATTACTCGAAAAATATTTTCAAAAAAAAATTTTCAAACTCAGATCCGAAAACTAAACACTTAGAGCTACAATTTGCTTTTTTTTTTTGCTGTACGACCATTTTTGTATAAGTTACAGCCTGAAAATCCCCCAAAAATTTGGATTTTTTTTCTGCTCCCTTAATTTTTGTGAGAAGTGTATTTAAGTGAAAAAAAAGGATGTATTGAGATAAAAAGTTTTCAATCTTTTGGTTAAAAACATTCTTGCTAAAAAATAGGCCGATTTTTTTTGTCAAAAAAAAAATTTAGTCTCAAGAAATTCGTTGATTAAAAAATTTCGTTAAAATACCCTGCAAAAAATTACCGAAAAATTTGTAAATTATTTTTGCTCCCTTAGTTTTTATGTGTAATGTAGAAGCCTTTGATACTACGCATTTTTGTAATTTTATCTTTATTTTATATCGTAATTTGCTTGGAAAATAATTTTTTACAGAACTCTTTGGCGACCCATTGCAAAATATTTTTTGGTTGACCAAGTGAGAGATTTGAGTAAACTTGAATCGATAACATGAAAAAAAAAAAAAACGTCTTTTTTTATTATTTTTCTTGAAAACAGAATATTTCGGTTCCCAAACAATAACCTTACAGGATTTTTCATAACAGATTTACATTAAATAAATAATTATTTTCATTTAGCGATGACGCAGTGTTATTAATTAAAAGTTTATAAATACTATTGAAATTAATTAAAGTATACATTTTTTTTACTTATCGATCATGAATTGTATCATTTGTTATATATTGTTTGAAGACATTTTGATTATAATCAAAATGATAATTATTATTACAAAATTGCAGTGCGGAAGCGCTCAAAAATATATGTACGCTTGAGCTCATATCTTCGAGCTCAAAAATCTGAAAGTTTTTTATTAAAAAAATACTTCGGAATTTTTTTAACGGCGATATTTTTGAAATATGTAATTTTAACTTGATGCGGTTCATGTCGTTTGACACAATTTCTCGAGTACAAAAAATGTATAGTAAGTCAAAAATCGATTAATCGAAAAATCTTATTTATATCGAAAAACGTACACAAAAGTTTCTTCTATTTTTTGAATATCTTAGAAATTTCTCAATAAATTGATTCGAAAATCTAATAACATCTAAGTGTTAACCGACTCCTTTAAATGTCGTGTAGTGGGAAGTTTATACGTTAAGCAAAATCAAGTTGCGAATGACGGTGAATAATAGTATGTTAGTTAGCATATAACGTCCTGCATTAACAAAAGCCTTTTCACTCTGTCAGCATCAAAATCATTTCTCTTTTAATTCATGAATCATACTCACTTTATATCATCGATTTTGTAAAATAGGAATAATAACCATTTTCTTCTCGATGCATATATTATTAAATGCATAAACAATAAATAAACAAATTTTCATAAATTGAAATCCCATGTTCAAGATTATTTTTAATGTCAAATGTCAAAAATAATCCTTTACATTCATAAAGTCAAATAGAATAAGTGTCATGAAGAATTTTTCTAATCCGTGAGAAAATAAGCATGTTTCTTTTTGATGTACAAATCAAATTAAGTGCTAATGTCAGGCTTTACATATTAATAGGCGATTCCTTGAGTGCGTTAAATTTGAAAATCTAAAAATTGTACTATTTTTAATGTTTATCCAATTTTAAATAAAAAGTAGAGACTCCTTTTCTTCTTCCAAAAAAATAGTAATTGTTCACTGCACGTTACGTGAATGTACAAAACATATAGGAAACGAAAAATTGATTATTGTTCGTGTTTGAAAAAAAAATCTTTTTTTGATAATTATATAAAAGTGGGGTTTCAAATATTTTTTAAATTTGAAATTGCTATGATCACAAAAGAAATAAGTGCAAATAAAATTTGTTAGCTATTTACGAGATCTATGGATCTTTAAAGTTGTTGAAAAAAAAACCGAAAATTTATTTTTCTTTAAATTTTTTGACAAATATCATTTTTAAATATTTGAAAAAAAAAGATATCGACAACGGGTTCATTAAAAATTGATAAAATGATTTGTGGAAACTGAAAAAAAAAAAGGTTGTAATTCTTGCCATGTCATCTTTAAGAGCCGATTTTGTTAGATTAAGGTGTGACACTGGTTTATATTCCTAGGTAAACAAAATAATGTTGTTACTAATAAAAAGAAACGATCTGAGATAAGTTATAATATGTATATTAACTCAGCCTGACTGACAAGTCTAATAATACACTTGAGGCGAAGCTACTACATAAATACACTTACGTATTTTTTTGTTTTAAATTTTGGCTTTTGATTCATGATTTATACAGTCATAACTTGCTTTCCGACGTCACTTGTGCATGATGCTTCATACTAAAATTTTCAAGTTAGTGGGCCTTTGGAAATATTAAAAACTTTCGAAAAATTTTCCGCTTCCTCATTTGTTTGAATTGGTGTTCATAATTCTATAAAGTTATTTCTACTATAACATTTGTTTAAACATAAATATTTTCCACCTTTTTAAATATAGATTAATGAACAGTTTTTAAATTTAATTTATCTGCAGGTAACATACCTTTGAGTATGATTAAAGAGCTAAAAATTTAATTTTTTTTATGTTTTGCCGATACTGAGAAGTATATGACTTTTATTGGAAAAAAAAAACTCGTTGTTATATTTTATTGGCATAATTCTGACAAAAAATTATAGATTAGTTTGAATTTTGGGATAGTAAAAAAATACCAAAATCTCACAAAAATATTATTGAAAATGAAAATTATTGTTGAGAAAATAGAAAAATTACATTCCAATGAGAAAGTTGAATGTAGAACCATATAAATTACACTAGCGGTTTTATTATCACCGCAAAAATTTGATAAATTAACGGAGTTTCGATAAATAGTATTTACTTAATTTTCAAATAAATGACAAATTTTCATGATAATAATAATATTGAAATATCAATTCAACTGGTTCAACTCAAGTACGACAATAAACTATATTTATTGAACTTATTCAGTTATGTGTTATATGTGATTATATGTTATTAAATATATCGAATTACAAATTATATATTATTTATATTTGATGAAATTTTAGTCATTGAAAAGATATGATATAATATATTGGCACTATCTTAGATGCCGATTGACGTGCTTCACGGATATGTCAACAGGTACTGATATAATCTTTTTAATATAAGATCTCTTGGAGCGAGTCAATGTCAACAACGTTGTTGAAATTAATGGAGTTCTAGAAAATCCTTAGAAATTAAATTGAAATTTCTAATTTTTTCGTCTCAGTTTCTTCTCTCCTTTTTTTTTTCTCAGAAAGCTAGAAAATTTATTTTTTTCGAAATTTATCATCTATTTATTTGGATATTCTTAATTTTTCAACGGCACACACTTTAATTAAAAAATATATTTTTTCCATTAAAGAAAAAAAATTTAACGACTTTTGAAACGATTTTTTGTAATCAATTTTCGATTTAAAAAATATTTGTATTCAAACTTGAAAATAATTATCAAAACTCCAAAAAACAACCTATGCCATAATTGCATAAAAATGTTACCTTTCTGCTGTAGCAAGACGATCGAAACTCCGTGAATACACTATTGACTCTCCGTGTTTCTACCTACTCACCAAAACCGCTAGAGTAATAAATTAAAATACAGATGAAAATAAATTTGATAATAGTGGCTAAGGGTGTGTGGTGTAAATTAGGTGTCTGCGTGCAGGCCTAAAAGTGCTGTGATTACAACATCAGTTCAAATATTGGGAGTTGGGACATCCGACAATCAACATTCCATGACGCTTCAACATCAAAGTTCGACCCTGTATGACGTTGCCGCCTATGCCACCACACTCTCTTCCTGTCACGAAACCAGGTATTTTCACAACATTCGAGGTCTTTCGACGTAAATTTATAAATTATTAGCTATAAGTTTTAACTTATTAGTTTCATCCATATAGAATACAGCCACTCGCGCACACACTTTGCATAAGCTGTTTTTATTTTTAAAAGCGTTCACGTCTTGATTGATTACACAAAGCTCGAAAAAATTTTATTTTATTTCATGATTGATTTATTAATAATTTTTAATTCAAAAGATACCGTTGTCGACAAGTTTTCAAAAATTTTTATTTAAAACAAGGTAAAAAGCCGTTTGTGGCCACTATCGCTTTTTTGCCAATATTTTTGTCAAAATTATTACATAGATCATTTTCCAAATTAGATTTATTAAAATATAATAGTTTCAAAACTTTACTTAATTTCAGCATTAGGGCTATGGAAATAGTGTTTTGAATAAAATAATTCGAAAATATGAATAATTCTTCGCATACCTCTAGTCAAATCGAATTCAAAATTAAAATAAACATTATAAAAAGTTGACTTAAAAATACTTATCTCTTTGAACTCAGAACGAATAAATACTTATACTTTTGAGCTCGAAGAACTTTAGTAACAAGCAAAAAATATATTTTTAAGCGTTTCAAGCTTGAAAAATACGGAGAGATTCGGTAATGGCCTGTAAAATCAACCTCTCTTAGGATACATCTGAAAATTCTATTCTGAAAGTAATTTGAAGAAATTCTCTTTTTTTTTTTTTACATATAAAATCAATTTTTCTATTCCGAATGAAACGAATAGCGCTATTTTCAATTAACTACCCTCTTCATTAATATTAATTATGCAATAATATATTAGATTAACTGATGATGTATAGCAAGTTTGTAATAATTGATGATATAATTTTATCAGCTTTTAATAGTTTTATGAATTTTATTAGACTTTGTAACTGTCTTTGAATAGCATTTTTTGTTTTATTAACCCTGTTCAGATGATTATTAAACTCATAAGATAAGAATTTTTTTTGTAAAATACAATACCTAAAATAATTAATTTATCCCAACATAAGATAACTTAACACGTTAACTTGAACTACTTTTTTCTCATTGTATAAGATGAAACATACTGTTAAAAAAATTAACTTGATTAAAGAGAGAAAACATTTTGAACAAAGATCAACATGTTTATTTCTAATTTATAAGTTTGATCATCTTCAAACTTGTAAAATTTATTTGAACCAATAAAAACCTCACAGTTCAAAATTTACAATTTCTTGTAAGTCAACTAATGTTTTCAGCTCAGAAACTATTGTTCTTGCAAAAAAAAAAAAAGCGAATTCAAAAGAAAATATTTTCTCTTCACTTATATTTTCCCAGTATTCATTTCTTCATAAATGAATTTTTTTTTTTTATAAAAAATCCATTAACATTTTGGTCATATAATATTTTTTATTACTTTCATTTTCCTCATTATTTTTTCATCTAGTTAAGTTTTGTCAATAAAATGAAAACATGGCATGTATTAATTATGTATTTGCATGTTAATTATAATAACGGATCACTGCACTTACCCATTATATTAAAGATCCATATGAATAAAATTATACTAAATAGTTCAGCATAATTGTCCATTAAAAAGCATGAACCAATAAAAATATAATGATTTTGAACCATAAAGGTATACAAATTGAGTAAGAACAATAATTTTTAGTCGAGTGACTAGGTGTAGGAATCAAAACTCGAAGTAATTATTATTATGAACATAAAATCTATTATTTTGATAAATTGTTTGTAATAATATTGAAACGACGCATGACGATCAGGTTGTAACAACTCTGGGACCAGCAAAGCCACAACGTTTGACATCAGGTCACACGTCATTAGCAGAGGCTTCAGAAAATCGTAATCCAAATAAGATTGAAGAACGGGAAATAGAGCAGGAAATGCGAGCCCTGCTTCCAAAAAGTCCATGCAAATCACGCTCGTTAACAATTGGCACTCCGCCACACAGGTTGTGCCTTGAAACTAGTTTTACATCACTTCAGAGTCCAATGGAATTGCCTCACACTGAACGCGAGTTAAGCGTCGATTCCAGGGGAGTGCCTTGGGAATACGTCAGCCTGGCAAGCGAGTTGATAACTACACCCAGACACGATGACCATAAATTGTAAGAAAATATTTTAAAAGCAACGGAATCCTTCTGTGATAGTTTTAAATCCTTGGTTATATCTGCTAAGAAGCCCTAACAAAATAATCCCGGACAAAATACCTGCACGACAAAATAACAACGCGATAAAAATAACCAAATAAATATATGTATAAACTCAAAACTAAATTAAATATTGTTTAAAGTTTTGGTTTATAATTATAAATGTGTGAAAATAAAGTTCCACTTATTTTCAACAATGAAAATTCGGATAATTGAGTACTCGATTTTTTTTTTATTTATCACACGGAAAATTTGTGAATTGTTAATGACATAATAACGTTCACAAAATATTTATATTTTTTTTACATTTTGAAAATAAAAATATCCATCCATTTCCCGTTTTTTATTGAAATTATTTTATAGAGTTTGATATAATTATTCAAATATTCTTTATAAATTTTTGAAAATTTGTTAATTTCAAATTTCGATCAACGATTCGAAGTGAGTGCATTAATTTTTCAATATTTCTAGACTTTTTTTTCATGATGTAAATCGAATTGAAAATAGATTAATAAAAAAAAATTTTGACGGTACATAAATTTTTGGCTTTTCCCCAAAAAAATATAAAAATATTGAAAAATCATTACATCAACTTTAAATCGGTGATCGAAACTCGGAATTTACAAATGATAGAAAATTCATAAAAATCGACTACATTTGTTTTAATAAAAAACGAGACAAGTATGCATTTATTCGATTTTTATAATAAAAAATTTAATTTCATAATTTTCTCAAATTATATAGTGCGCGTCATTGATTCGTACCGGTTGAAAAATTTTAAGGTAAAAAAGAAAAATCAAAATTTTGACATCTGTAAATAAAAAAATCAATAAAAGGAAAATCTTTATAAGCATCAATTTGAACGAAATTGAAAAAATAATTCACTGAAAATAAATAACTCAAAATATCAATCACGATTAAAATAGAAATTAAAAATATTAGTAATTAAAATAATCACACACTTTATAAAATAAATAAAAGTAAAATTATAATATTAAAAAAAAAAGACAACGATATAATTAGATAATTTTAAAATTTATCAAATATAAATATAGGCATTGGATAAAATAAAATGAACTAAATTCAGAGAAGTCAGTAAAAAGACATTTTAATATTTATATTTATAAAAATATTGGTAGTTATTAAGGGGGTATTCTAGTCTAGAGGTCTGAATTTCGAGCGTTTTTTGGCAATTAATATAAAAGAAGCAGTTAATATTTTTACTATACAATTTTTTATCATTTGTTTATTGATATTTCAAGAATACAAAAAAATACATTTCAAAAAAAAATAAATAAATTTTCAAAAAGATATAAGTCCCTGAAGTAGAGAAAAAAAAGGCCGTGTCCTCGTGAAAAGGATTTCTCCCTTTGTATCCATTTGAAAAAAAAACAATGCCAAATTATTGATCAGTACAAATGTCATTGTCGCACAAACCAACAAAACTTGAAAAAAAAATTTTTTTCACAAAATGGCGGCTGTTTAAAAATAGAAGTCGATTTTTTTACTCATTTTTCAACTTCCTCCAACTTTTTAAAAATATTATAAATTTGAAATTTTCAATTTTTATTGGTTAGTGCGAAAGCGAGATAATTGAAGAATATTCATGCTAAATTTCAAGTAAATCGGCTGATTAGAACCTAAGATATATGCATCACCGTATCGAAAAAAGTAGTTTCGAGAAAAACGCGTTTAAATTAAAGTTTAACATTCAGTTTCAGGCAGCGTAACTGATAAAATAGTACGTATAACTTACATTCTCTTAATCAGCCATCCCAGCTTCATACATTGGGCCTTCTTCTACTTCATATTGACTGTTTTCAGCATTTTTCTCTGTATAACGAGCAGTTCTTTCCTCTTTTGAAGCATCTGAAGCTCGAACCTCAGATCGTTCAATCCTTACTGCGTTGCGCCTAACAGCAAACCCATGGGATTCCAGACCTATTTTTATTCCCATTAGACTCATTATTTGTAAAATAGGATAAAAGCCTTCATTGAAAATGCAAACTGCTAAACAATTAGCAATCTCAATTGTCTGGGACCCGGCATGGATATGTTTGGGTGCAAATGTCCATATTAAAGAGTTAAGTGACTCGTTGTTATTTTGAGTTTCGCTGCCCAAGCAACGTTCTAATAAAGAATCATCTGATAAGCATTCGTAAATAGGTTTCATAACTTTTAAAACCTTATCAGTTAGAGGTGGATTTTCATGGTGAAAGTCATCCTCAGTTCCTTCGGCCGCTGCTTTCTGCCACTTGCACTAGCTGTCTGGTCCAGGAGGGCAATTCATGTGCTGAGGCTTCTTATCAGTTGAAATTTTATGCAAGTACGTGGCCCATATTTCTCGTTTCATATCTTCAACGGATTCAGGATGACGACGGATAGCTAATCCGTAGTACGCAGACAACTGAGTGATTACTTTATCAGTCAATTTACCAGCACCCTTACCACCAATTCCACTATTTTCTTTTTTTGCCTTCCGGAGACGCGATCCCATACGTTTTTGATATAGTAAACTAAAAGTATATGACAAGAAAGAAAGAAAGCTATTCATACTCAAGTAGCCCGGATCGCCCGTAGTCTATTGTTGCAGTCGTCCGCTCAACCCGGTCTAGTTGCCACGACACTAAAACGGCTGTAACTTTGAAAATAATTTGAATTTTGAAAAATCCTTTTAGGGAGATATTTTTGAATATCTAAACTATCGAATTATGAAAAAAAATTTTTTGTTTAATATTTTTGAAGAATTTTTTTTTCTACTTGTAAAATATTCTTTTTTTTATTAGAGTAAATCTAAAATAGAAAAATTTTTTTTAATTTTTTGAAAAATTTTCATTTTTGAATTAAAACAATTGTGATAAATTTCAATTGTAGAATAAAAAAAAATATGAAAAACGTCAATTGTTGGATTAAAAAAAAAAACTGAAAAAATATAAAAAAATTAATATTTTCGAAAAATGTTTTTTTTTTATTTGTTTATTTTTATCCATAGAATACGAAACAAATCACCAAAAATTGATAGACCAAGTGGATGAATTTTATTGACGATTTTCTATCAGAGCAAAATTTAAGTTAACATTTCAGTTGCGACAACTATAGTTTACTTTTAAAAACGTGAAACTAAACAATTACCTGCGATTCTTATATATTTTAAAACTTTTTGCAGTGAAAATGTGTGAACTCAGTTGAATTTTAAAAAGAATAATTTTTTTTTTTCAAAATTCAAATTTTTGAATAAAAAAACCCCTTTTCTGAGGTAGTTATTATTATTATTTATTTATTTACTTATTTATTTTTAATTTTTAAATGTCAACTTTTCATGAAAATTTGTTTGAAGTGATTGTCCCGAGCGATTCCGAAATCTTATCAGCTAGAAATCTTAAAGAATTCGGCAAAAAATATAAAACCTTTGATCAAGAGTATTAATCGATTCCAAAAATTAATTATCTTTTTACCTTAAAAACAACGCCATTTTTGCAATTACTGAATACAGATATTTTCTAATTTCACTACTTTTGTTTTAGGCACACTCACCCACTCGGTTTCATGGTATTATTTATTTAATAAGAAAAGTTGAAAATTTGTTATCTGACAGTATATGTAGAATTCATCTGTCAACTCTACAAATTCAAGGGGGTTTTCTGGTTTGACGCCCTGATTTTTGAGCATTTTTTTAGGATTTTTTTATAAAGACCAATGAGGAGATAGAACTTTAAACTTTTTACTATTTATTTATACATATTTCAAGAGTGTATAGTTAAATTTTTAGCCATGAGTGGAACCACAGTAGAATCACTACCAAATCACGATGGATCCACGATGAATCCACAACAAAACCACAAATTAACTTACGGTTGAATCACAGTAAAACCACTGAGGAACCACGGCAGAGTCACGACAATCCCACTATAAAACCGTAGGTGGAACCATGATGGAACCACAATAGATTCACAGTTAATTCACTGTAAGACCGCTGTTGAACCACGGTGGAATCGCAATGGCAAAATGGCACAAAATCCACAATGGATCCACCGTGGTTCCATCGTGGATCCACCGTGGTTGCTAAACTGCGAGGGGTGAGATTCAACAGAAAATGACAATTTCACTGGTGAATCAGTGGATTTCCACTGATTTAACCAGTGGACATAAAAGCGCGCATGCGCGCAGATATTTTGTTCACTGATTCAACCAGTGAACTTCACTGATTCACCAGTGAAATTGCATTCACTGGTTGGAATCAGTGAAATTCCACTGGTGAACGAGTGAAATTCCACTGATTTCTTTTAAGAGAGTAGGTTATTATTCGGAGCGCGGGGAATCTCACCGCTGCCTGATCCGCAACCTCCTTGAGAACGACTCCGTAAACCTCCATGAATAGCTAACTCTGATAAATACGACACTTGCTATTTTAAAAATATTTAGGTTATTTTTTCGGAGTGCGGGTAATACCGCCACTGCCTAATCCGCAGCCTCCTGGAGAACCGACTCCGTAAACCTCCATGAATGGCTAACTCTGATAAATACGACACTTGCTATTTTAAAAATGTTTAGGTTATTTTTTCCTAGTGCGGGTAATACCGCCACTGCCTAATCCGCAACCTCCTGGAGAACCGACTCCGTAAACCTCCATGAGTGGCTAACTCTGATAAATACGACACTTGCTATTTTAAAAATGTTTAGGTTATTTTTTCCTAGTGCGGGTAATACCGCCACTGCCTAATCCGCAACCTCCTGGAGAACCGACTCCGTAAACCTCCATGAGTGGCTAATTCTGATAAATACAACACTTACTATTTTAAAAATGTCTAGGTTATTTATTTGGAGCGCGGAGAATCCCGCAGCAGCCTAATCCACAACCTCCTGGATAACCGACTTCGTAAACCTCTATGAATAGCTAACTCTGATAAATATGACACTTGCTATTTTAAAAATGTTTAGGTTATTTTTTTGGAGCGCGGGGAATACCGCCGCTGCCTAATCCGCAACCTCCTGGAGAACCGACTCCGTAAACATTCAAGGGTTGTGGTCTAGTGCTCTAGAGCCTTATAGAAATTCTGTTTCAATTTTTTATTAGCTCGTTAATTGCAAGCAATTATATATTTAATTGTATTTTTATTTGAATTTATGAATTAATATAAATAAAAATTTACAGATGTCTAAAATCACGGGTTTCTAAACTGTCTAGTCTATATTTATAGATGTCTATTGTTTAAGAATTTATATATTAATAAGTATCAATATTTTTATAAATATAAATATTCAAATGTCTTTTTACTGACTTCTCTGAATTTAGTTCATTTTATTTTATCCAATGCCTATATTTATATTTGATAAATTTTAAAATTATCTAGTAATATCGTTGTCTTTTTTTTTAATATTATAATTTTACTTTTATTTATTTTATAAAGTGTGTGATTATTTTAATTACTAATATTTTTAATTTCTATTTTAATCGTGATTGATATTTTGAGATATTTATTTTCAGTAAATTATTTTTTTAATTTCGTTCAAATTGATGCTTATAAAGATTTTCTTTTTATTGATTTCTTTATTTACAGATGTCGAAATTTTGATTTTTCTATTTTACCTTAAAATTTTTCAACCGGTACGAATCAATGACGCGCACTGTATGAATTCATGTATAAATACACCGTAACGCAGAACAAAATAAAAATAAAAAAATAAGTTAATTTTTGAATTTTTTATGGCTACAGAGATGATGCTCCACTTCTGCACAATTATTAAAGTTTAACAGTGGAAAAAAAAAACTTAAATGAAAGTTTTCTTAACCATGTTTTGATTCAATTTTTTTGTCATGAGCATATTTATTCTGTGATTGTTTAGTCGTACGGTTATTTTTTTAACGGTTATCAAGTCGTGACACCATCTAATACATCATTTTTGTTCATTTTCTTCTACTACAAAATGAAAACTTTAATCCGGTTTTATCATGGTAGCTTTTAAAAGCTTATATGTGCTATATCATCTTTTAAATTCATAAGTTAGTAGCAAATAAATATTGGCTTCTGCGTTGATAATTTTTTATATCTCATATAATTTACTAGACATTCTCTGAATTTTTAAATTATTTATATTTTGCACACTATTTTTGTAGCTGTTCAATAAATTATAAGTAATTAAACAGTTGTAAGTAATAATAATTTTAATTATTTCTTTATAGCTTCAACCATCCACTTAATTGGGAATATACTCAGAGAATAGCCCCTCTGGCCACGCCAGAAACAATGTCAGAGGCTAGTAACTCGCCATCACCATTGCCTTCAACTAGACCCATACGACGTACACCAAAAATACCAAGAAACCTTTCCACTGCTGCAGATGATCTTAAAAGTAATCTTCATTATGCAATGCTTGCTTCCAAAAATTATGGATTGTGTGATGAAATCACTGGTAGCAATAGCAGCAGTGGAAATAGTGAAGCTAGTTATGAAACAACGAAAAGTCAACGCCAAGGAGTCCAACCACCTCCAGTTCCACAGCGACGAGATTCCATTATCTTAAAAAGGTTTTAATTTTTTTCATTATTTAATTCCCTTTAGACTCTCAAAATTTAAAACAATCATATGTAGTTAATTCGTAATCAGAGAATTCAGGATCAATAAAAATACTAGGGGTGTGCGAATATTCGAGTTTACGAATTATTCGCCTCGAATTCGAATCGAATTATTCGATTCGAATTTCGAATCGAATATTCGAATAATTCGAATAGTTCGAATAGTCCGAATAATTCGAATCGTTCAAATAATTCAAACAGCCGTTTTCTATTGATAAACTGAATAATTTTTGTGTAAAAATTAATTCGTTTTATTTTTTTTGACTAAATGAAGTCTTCATGATTATTCGATAGTAAAGTCTGCTTATTATTCGTAATAAATATCTCTTGGTATATTCGGACTCCCCGTCTCGGGGCATCTCGCCAATTTGACATTTTTCCGGAAAAATTCGATTTTTTTTAAAATGAGATCTACGGACCTGATAGATCAGACATTGAAGGAGTGTCAATATATAGACTGCATTTGGAAATTTTATAGCTTTATTTCTAGCTAAGATTAATTCATTTAATTTTTTTTTCTCTTAACTTAAATAAATTAAGGAAGTTCGAGCGTAACTAATGAGTCAAAATAATGTTAAAATTTTTTTTTAATATTAGTCTTCCCAATATTTGTCAAAATTCTTTATTTTAATTTTAAATAATTTAAACAATTTAATAATTGATGATTTATACTTATTTAATAAAGTAAAGTAATAAAATGACTTTGGTATTTATTACTTGCCGGAATAAATAAACAGATTTGGCAATAGCGCGCTTGATTATACCCATAACAGAGACGTGGATGAGTGTGAGTTAAACATTTCTCTCTCTGTAACTATACTTCTATCCTTTTCTTTTTTCTCAGCTGTTGACGCGATGTTGTCAAGTCTCTATTCGAATAAATAGCTGACGGTAAACGAGTTACAGACATAAAATTTGACTTTAAATATTTCAAAAATTATATCGGTAATGTATTATCATTAAATTGTTTTTATATTTTGCAGTAATCCAAGTTTCTTGTTTATAGTTTTTTATCCGTTAAAGTTGGGAGGTTTATATTGAAAAAAATAATTAAGAGATAAAATAATGTGATTTTTAAAATTCAATATCTAAGTAACTAAACGGTGAATCTTTTTCAAATTTTGGGATTAGATAAATGACGTCTTTATTTATACGTATACTTAATTTCAAAGCTCAAAGTTGGAAATTATTTTTTACATTAGATTCGCTCGAACTTCCTTAACTTAATAAGTCTATAGCTATATTACATTACAGTAATATTTATATAGCCCACACGATAGTTTTTTATATATTTTATATATTCCACAAATATTTTTACATATTTTTTATATTCCACAAATATGAGAAATATCATATAGGTATATAAAATATATGAAAAAAATCGTGTGCATACTTGAATGAAAGGTCTCGATGAGCGTAATATTAGGATTAGCTTATTTCTTGAAAAATGTCAATAACGAAGAAATGACGTTTTATTTTGTCTACTAATGATATTTTTAACGATCTAAGCTCATCCTGGAGTTACACTTATCGAGAACTTGCATTTGAATACCCACACGTATTTTTCCATATATTTTATTCAAATGATACATCTCATACTTGTAAAATATATAAAATATATAAAAAAAAAAATTCGTGTGCATACTCAAATAAAAGGTCTCGATGAGCGTAACATCAGGATGAGCTTATGTCTTAAAAAATGTCAAGAATTGAAGAATGACTTTGTATTTTGTCTACTGATGATATGGTTAACGATACAAGCTCATCCTAGAGTTACACTCATCGAGACCTTTTATTTAAGTACCCACATGAATTTTTTCATATATCTTATATATATGATATTTATAAAATATATGAAAAGTGCATGTGGGTAGTCAAGGTCAACAACAATTTATAAGTAAAAAATCTATTAAATAAACAGTTTCCTGTGGACTGAATTGGGAATCTAAACCATTCTGGAATCCACCGGAAGACACACAAAAAATTTCATTAGAATCGGTCCAGCCGTTTAGGAAGAGTTCAGTGACAAACACACGCACAGAAGAAAGATATATATATATATATATATATATATATATATATATATATATATATATATATATATATATATAAAGATAAAGATATAAAAAATATGAAAAAATTCGTGTGCGTAGTCAAATAGAAGGTCTTGACTAGCTTAACTTTAGAATGAGCTTACACTTAAAAAAATGTCAATAATTGAGAAATGACGTTGTATTTTGTTCACTGATGATATTTTTAATTATGTAAGCTCATCTTGATGTTACACTTATCGAGACTCTTCATTCGAATACCTACACTAATCTTTTATATATTTCACAAATATGATAAATATTATATCCATAAAACCTTTTATTAAAAAGCTTATGCGACGTTTTAATTGTTGTCGCTTTTCATTGCGACCTTTACAGTCTTTCAATGTCTGAATCATCGTGTCGTAGATCTCATTTAAAAGAAAATCGAATTTTCCTGGAAAAATGTCAAAATGGCGAGGTGCCCCGAAGTAGGGGGTCCGAATACACCAGAAGTATTTATGACAAATATAATATGAAGACTCCATTTAGCCAAATAAAATAAAACGAATTAATTTTTACACCAAAATTAGTTAGTTTATCGACAGAAAACGACTGTTTGAATTATTTGAAATATTCGACCTATTCGAATTATTCGAACTACTCGAATTATTCGAACTATTTGAATCGAATAGTCCTATTCGATTCGAACACTATTCGCACACCCCTAGAAAATACTATTTGTTAAAAAACAATATATATTTTACGCAACGTTTCGCGCTAAATTATCACTTTCTCAGACGATCTAAAACAATATTCAACAAGTTACCATTGATTAATTAAAATTACAAAAATATATCAGTAAATACATTTAATTTTTAATTTCTTAATCTTCTGACAACGAATTAACTATATTATCATCAAGGATCTTAACCCATTTTCAATATTTTAATCATATATTTATAAGTATACACTAGATGAATTCAATGGCCGGGTTTTTTTCAAAATTCTTTTTTATAAAAAAATGATAACAATAATTATCACTATGATCTCCATTTTCGTTTACAGAGAACAGACTGTATGTACTGCTGCTTGTTGCAGAGATGATCTGTCTGACAATTCTACTCCTTCATCAATTCATTCAACATGTATTATTCGTAGTACTAATCTAGAAGAGATCGATACAAACGAATCGAATTTAGATTTATACGAAGCGAAGGTGAATAATAATAAAATTATTTATAATCTAAGTATTAGATATCTTATATAGAAATTTATAAACCGATCCCTGTAACCAATTAGTTAACGCGTTCCCTGCGAGCATGTTGAAACAAATATTCGATTTAGATATATAGTAGTCCTTAACTTCAAGTTTGAGTAGCAAATTCTTTTGTAGATAATTATTATTATATTTCTAGTTACATTTGTCATATTTCATAAGTAACAATTATTAATTATTGATATTAATTTGTAGGGGTTTCTTACTCGCCGTGACAGCATTAATGTAAAAAGCTCTCCAGAATGTAGAAGACTTATGACACCTATTATTAATATAAACGCTGAATGGAAAAAACCATTTGATACAATCGGTGGAACTTCTGTTGATACATCACTTCCACTGCTCCGCGGTTTATCACCAACTCCGAGCCAACATACATCACCATTTTCTAATGCCAAAAGAAAAAAATATGTATACCCAATCACGTTGGTTGGTCGAGGTGAAAGTAGTGTTTGAATTTTTTATCAATTCATTAAATTTATAAGGCCGTGGGACCATAATTTTCACTTGAATTTTTTCAATATAGCTCGGCTTATTCTTAAGAAAAAGAAAAAAAAAATAACAAGATTAAAATAACCAAAACTTTTGTCATTTGTAAATGATTCTGACGGCTTCGTCGTCTATACAATGCTAATATTTATAATATTGTCCCTGTGGCTTTATTCACCTCGAATTGATTATTTATTGAATTAGAAGATTCTTCAGGATTGAAGTAAACAGTTGTTTTATTTATTATTTAATTAATTAATTGACTGTGTAGATATGTTTTTTAAGATGTGCCAATAATTGATAAATGATAAATGTTTAACTGTTGTATTTATTCATATAATATGTATTTAGGCCTATTGTACATCGAACGAGAAATGGTTCAATTCGTTAAAAAAAATACTTTCTTTATTGATACAGTTGTAATTTAATTGAAAGTTAAAATTTTTAATCCAACGAATTGCCTTCAAATGTTTAGATTACATAACATAAATTACAATGGTATAAGAGTTGCAGACATTAAAAAAAAAAAAAAAAAAAAAAATAACATTATTCTAGTGTACACTTTTTATATTTTACATTATTATCCCTTACTAGTTGAAATATTGTATAAAAAAATTGATAAAAATGCAAGAACGTTACATCATAAATTATAAAATTGTAAAATTATAATTTTAGTATACTGTTTAGAAATTGCAAAGACAAATATCAAATTTATCAAACACTAATAATTTTGTTGAATATGATAATTATAAGATATTGATAATAAATTACATTAAGTAATTTACGGAGAACAATTTATTGAATAAAAATATGAAAAGAAAATTTTTTTACTACATCATGTGTTACTTAAATCCTTTTCATCAAAAAATTATATTCTATAAAAATTAATGAAATTATTGGATGACAGAAGCCCAGGGTGGAGTCATCGGTTGTGGATTTTGTAAATACGACATCACTACAGCTGATATAGATAACATAAAACTGCTTAAAATTTGTTTAGTATCATCACTGACTCGAGAATTAGCAAAACTTATGCAAGAACAATAAAGTGCTACCCATGCACACCATTTTAGCCTCATCATAAGTCCACACATACTAAATATCATTCCTAAAATATTCATATAATCCGGTGTTAAATCATCACCTGGTTGAGCCTGGCTGCTGACAACCGATGGTTTATACCGTAATTCTTTTTCAGGACGTCGCGGATCTGATGAGTTTGACATTCTATAAAAAAAAATTTATTAAATTACAGTTCATCTAGACTTAATAATAATTATTAATTATGAATATCAATAAACTTACTTGAAAAATTTTATTATAAATAACTATATGGGAATATAGTAATTTTTTAGTTACACACGTCACAACAAATCTAAATATGTGTATGTGAGTAACTATACTTAAGTGATAAGTAAAATTAATAGGTGTCAGATGTTACTCCAGGTAAGTCTGGTGGTTTGAGCAGATATTTATCTGATAATTTACTTATGGATAAGTTATTATGATTTTTAAATCAACAGACATCTCACCATTTAATGGTTTTTTTTTAACCCTTCAGTACCCACGTTCTTTTTAGTGTCTCACTTGCACTGCAGCGACATCCTGTAAGTTGAATGTTACCCTGATAGCCACCTTACCTATAATTTACTGTCAATCTACGTCCGCAATTTGAAACAAACTTGACGGAAAGAGTTGGCAAAGCGAGCGATTACCTATTAGTTACCTATAACTTACTCTGCAAATAGACGTCAAAACTTGATGTACACCTTGATAGCCACCTTACCTATAACTTACTGTCAATCTACGTCCGCAATTTGAAGCAAACTTGACGGAAAGAGTTGGCAAAGCGAGCGATTACCTATTAGTTACCTATAACTTACTCTGCAAATAGACGTCAAAACTTGCTGTAAAAGTATTTCCGTCAAATTGTAGTAAAGTTGAAAGGAAATTTAACTACAAGTTTGATTGTTAACTTGTATTCAAGTTGCGGCCGTAGATTTCCGTCAATTTGCTTACAACTGTTGTTGAGTGAAGAATTACCGCCAACTTGATGTATAAATTAACCGTAACTGCTGGAAGTCAACACTTACTGAGAAAGCGCTGGCTATCAGAGTTGTTGCGTGAGAAAAATTCTCATAGCGAGGGTACTGAAGGGTTAACCCTATTAATAAATTGAACAAAAAATATTACAATAAAATTCTAATTTAATTATTTAAAATTTTCACAAGTGAATTTTTTCACCTTCTTTATAATTATTTACGTTTATTAAGAAAAATCATAAAAATTGTTAAATGTCTCAATTGTCTCAGTTTCATAAAGTGTTTGGCTAGTTGACTGGTGGATTGTGTAAAATGAATCACTCGGACACTGTGTCATGTTATAACTCCCTGTAATGTTGACCATTCTTATTTTACATAAGGTATATCTACTGCAGATCTTTAGTCCGGCAATATTGAAATACTTATTATAATAAGCTACTAGAGTTATGTACACGCGCAAGCGCGCGCCTAAATATAAAGTATATGTATTATTTTTATGCTTATGATGTATTCTACAAATCACATCATGAATAAATTTGATGCGACAAACAGTTCATCTCAATTTTAGATTTAAAAAAATGCTTATGGTTATTCGATCAATCACATCACGAATAAAATAATGCCATATACATTTTAATACAAAGTTGTTTTTTTTTTTCTAATAACAAGTATCTGAAGTGTAAAAATTAATATTAATTGCACGATTAGATTAGTTATAAGAAATTTTTAGATAAAACATTTTTATAGTCGTTTTTGTATTGATTAATGACGTCTATAAGTTAAGTAAAGGAAAGTGCGTGTTTGGAAATGAATGGATATTCATATCCTTTAAATCCTTTAAATTAAAATACATGAAAGTCTTGAAGTTAGTCAAAGGTCGAAACTCGCACAAAACGGGCCATGATTCATTATTGGTTAAAATTTAGGCGCGCACGTAGCGCGCTATTCGAATTTCTAGTATTTTTATTAAAATTCAACGGAAATTTGACGGGAAACAAATGACTAAACGCGAAATGACGAGTTTGTATGTGTGTGTGATTCTGTCTCTGTCTGCTTGTGTGTATGTATGTATGTGTGTTTGAGTGTGATCTTAAGATGAAGAGAGAGGGACAGAAGACAAATAGTATATTACCATGACACTCGATGTTTTTCTTTTTGAGTGTCTGTACATAATATTGTTTAATTTTATGTTTATGTTATAATCTTTTTCAATAAATTTTTTGAAAAGAAGCGGAAAAAAAATAAAACAGCTGAAGACAGACGCGGAAAAACAGTCCTGCCGGTGAAAACACGGGTGTACATGTGTGTGTGTGTGTGTGTGTGTTTTTTTTTTTTTTTCTCTTTAGGGGGGGGAATCCTTTTTACGGATTCCAGGCGTAGCTGTTTGGCCTGGATATGTGGCGACTCGACGCAGCGTCATACTAAAACTCGATGCTGACGCCCCTACCCACTAAACCCTAAAACCCCTTTCTCTTCTATCCTCTGATCCCCCATGGTACCACCGTAAGGCATTTCTTCGCGGGGGGAGGAATTAGCTGCCGCTCTTCCTTCTGGTGGCTAAGATGTTATTTCTTCCTTCTAGATTCTGTCTTTCGCTCTTTTCCTCTCAATGGATCGCAACTCGGTAAGCACTTTTGTAGCAAAAGTGCTTGTGGCGTTCCAGGCAGCTTCTGATGACAGCATTGCTACTACTATTGTCTCTGGTTGGATTTTCCTCTTCAGGATATTCTCCAGCTCATCTCGCTGTGGGTAAAAACGTGGGCACTCAAAGAAAACGTGCTCTGCATCTTCATTGACTCCTGAGCAGGACGGGCACTCCGGGGAATCATCATGCTTGAAGCGGTGGAGATACGCCCGGAAACAGCCGTGTCCTGATAACATCTGTGTAAGATAATAGTTGACCTCACCGTGACTCCGGTTTAGCCAAACGTTGATCCTTGGTATGAGACGATGCGTCCACCTACCCTTCACTGTGGCATCCCACTGTAGTTGCCATCTACTTATGCTCCTCTGCCGCTCTTCTGTTCCAAGCTCCTCAGCGCTTAGTGTGGTCGACTTCTTTCGTTGGTAAAGGATCCGTCTTTCCTCAGCTAAGACTCTGAGAGGCAAAGTTCCGGAGATGACACACACTGCTTCCATAGATATTGTGCGGAAGGCACTTGCTACTCTTAAGGCACTCAGACGGTAGACTGGTCCAGCCTTTCTCCATGATTCTTGCTTTTCTAGTGCGTCCGCCCAGATAGATATTCCGTAAGTGAGCACTGATGTGACTACAGATGATAGTAGTAGTCTTCTGCTCTGCTTTGGGCCTCCGACGTTTGGCATCAGTCGTGCTAAGCTAGCTACCACTGCTGATGCTTTTGCACTCACGTGTTCGACTTGCTGCTTAAAGTTGAGTCGGGCATCAAGCATCACTCCCAGATATCGGATATATGGTTGTGATGTGATTTCTTGTTCTCCGACTTTCAGTTTTATGGTCTCTATCACTTTTCTGCTGGTAATAAGCACAGCCTCAGTCTTCTGTTTAGCCAGTTGTAGATTCATTGAATCCATCCACCGGTTAACTTTCTCAAAGGTGATACCGAACATGTGGTTTATCTCATCTAGGTGTTTCGCAACGATTACGACAGCTACATCGTCTGCATATGCAACAAGCTTGACACTTCTTGGAAGAGTCAGTCTCAGCAGGCCATCATACATGACATTCCACAGAAGTGGACCCAGAACAGAACCCTGGGGTACACCTCCGGTAATACCGTACTCTTTTGGACCATTTTTCGTGTCGTATCTCAGGATTCTGTCCGTGAAGTAGCTAGCCACTATCCTACGTAGGTATCCTGGTACGTTTTCTCTTCCAAGGCTTGCATAATGCAGTCCCAGTTGGCGGAGTTGAAGGCATTTTTGATGTCCAGAGTGGCCACCAGGCAGTACTTCTTCGCTCCACCCTTCCATCTGATCCCTTCGATTGCCTCCTTGGCCGTTGCAACAACCAAGTTGATTGCGTCCAGGGTTGATCGTCCTTTCCGAAAACCATACTGGTTGTCTGCCAGGAGTGGATCGACAACTGCTTCTATTCTTTGGTGGATTATACGCTCAAGTATCTTACCTGCCGTGTCTAACATACAAAGTAGTCGATAAGATGACGGTTCTTCTGGTGGCTTTTTCCCTTTTGGAAGTAGTACTAGTCGTTGCTGCTTCCACTTCCGAGGGAAAATCCCTTCCTTGAGGCATGTGTCGCAGACGTCCAGGAACAATGATGGCACTGCTTTTATAGTTGTTTTAAAAGCAATATTGGGGACCCCGTCCAATCCCGGCGCTTTATTGTTCCCTACACGATTACAAGCCTCCATCAGTTCTCCCTCCGTGACAGATGGAATGTCATCCATTTCATTCTGCGCTAATAGGTAGTTAAACTTGCTTTGTTCGGGGAACAACGCGTTTACGATCTTCTGTAGGAGTTGAGGACACGTGGGTGATGGCATTAGCTGGTTTTAAGATGGGTCATGACCACCTTATACGGCCTACCCCACAGATCTCTGTCCACCTCGTTGATGAGCTCCTTCCAGCATTTTCTTTTGTTATCTTTGATGGCTTTGTTCAGGGATCGACGGGCTTTTTTGTACTCTGTGACCAGCTCCACAGAGTTAGGTCGTCGGTAGCCACGCTGAGATATTCTTCTCTTCTGATGACACTCTTTACGAAGGGCGCTGATGTGGTCGTTCCACCAGTGAACGGAAGGTCTTGTGTTTATGCCACGTCTACGAGACATACTGGCGTCACACGCCTGGGTCACTCTTTTCATCAGGTCCTTGGTCTTCTCTTCTGCGCAGCCCGCGATAATCTGGTCACTATTGAGAGCTACTAACAATGCCCTTGGGTCAAGAGTTTTTACCTTCCAACCAATGGTGTTAAGTTGCTTTTTAGGTCTTCTCGGGCTCTGGGCGTTTAATATTTCCCAGAGAATCGCGTTGTGGTCGCTGGCTGTGTAGGTATCCATCACCTTCCAGTTGATATTACCTCTGGTGAGGCTGCCACTGACGAAAGTGAGATCTACAATAGAACTTGTGTCTCCTTTGGAGTAGGTTGGTGTGTCACCATTGTTGAGCAGTACTACATCTAATGTAGAAAAGGCTTCTAGTAATTCCTTTCCTCGCGCGTTTGTATTCTTGCTACCCCAGTCTACTGCCCAGGCGTTGAAGTCCCCAGCTATTGCCACTGGGTGGTAATGCTTCGCGTCCTCGGTAAGTCGATCCAGAAATGCGGTGAATTCGACAGTAGAGAGGCTAGGTGGTGCGTAACAGCTATAAGAGCGGATGCCCTCTAGTGATACTGCTGCAAAGCCGGCATTGCTGTTGTCCACTGCATTTGAGGAAAGGGAGCTTGCCACATGACCAGATGACAGCTTTGGATGTGCTGTCAGATTCCCAGGGTTGGGTACTCAGGTGTTTATATGGCTCTGCTATCAGTACCAAGTCAAGCTCTAGTTCTCGCACGGATTGCATGAGCAGGTCATGCGCTGCCTCACAATGGTTGAGATTGAGCTGCAGTATCCTCATGCTTGTTTGTTCGTCAACTTCTGGAGTGCATCCTGAAATAACGGGCACTTATGGGTACCGGCATGGTGGGCAACATTCTCTGCACTTTCAATCTCAGCACATAATGCACATTTGGCGGGATTTTTACAATCAGCAATCTTGTGCCCTTCTTGTCCGCACCTGATGCAAAGCTTCGACCGGTCCACCTTGCTTTTGCACTGGGATCCATGATGTCCGAAATGCCAGCATTTAAAGCATTGAATAGGTCTCTTCGTTGTCCTTATTCGGCAATTAACCCAACCAATCCGGATTTTGCTACTTCCATCCAGTAGTTTCTGTGCTGTTGCTGCTGGTAGAATTACTGTGGCAATTTGAGTACCTCTATAGGCCTTACGGATCTTGATTGCCTCTAATGGTATCTCACAGCCATCTCCAGCTTCCTCCTGTAGGGCACCCTGGATGTGATCCTTAGTTGTGTCTTCATCGACGTCTCGGATCTCAATTACCTCCTGTGGTCCTTTGCAGGTTACTTTTGCGTCTTCTTTCAGAATGTCTGCAATGGTCTTTCTCAATGTTTGGCCTTTGTCGGTGCTCTTCCTCCAAAGATTTATCAGCATATCTCCTGCATTGGTCTTATGGATCTTCTCTACCGTACTGCGGACCTGGTCGTCAGGGACGTCCTGTTTTATTCGACGCAGGATCTCGGCGTACTTTGCTTTCTCTGTCAGCCGAATGATGAGGGCATCCGGTCTGATCCATTTCCGCGGTTTCTTTCGCTTGGGTTCAGGTCGGGGCTCCTTTGACGTCTGTTTTGAGAGCATCTCTTTCTTCTGTCGCTTTAGCTCTTGCTTGGACTGAACTTTTTGCCAGACTGACGCTTTTTCCTGTTCGTCGCTTCGCCCTGCCGCTCCTTGTGGAGGGCTTTTCTTCAAATCCTTTTTCTTCATGGCTTGGCTGATTGTTGGGTCAGGAGAAGGTCGATTTTTTCTCTTACCTGACTTGTTGCTGGCTTCACTTTTGTCTTCCGCAACTGATTCACCGTCACCTTCAGCTCCGGTGTCCATTGCTTCGTCAGTCACGTCGATAGCCTGACAGTCTTTCTCCGGTGTAGCATGGGATATGCGCTGCAATGATGAGCGCCACTCCTCGTCCAGCTTCTCAAACCTTTGAAGGGCGTTAGTTACA
Organism: Cotesia glomerata; assembly: GCF_020080835.1. Classification (NCBI taxonomy): domain Eukaryota; kingdom Metazoa; phylum Arthropoda; class Insecta; order Hymenoptera; family Braconidae; genus Cotesia; species Cotesia glomerata. The sequence continues at coordinate 19,488,632 of NC_058160.1, forward strand.
CCAGTCATCTTGGATTTAATCTCTTTGTGAATGTTGACCTTTGGTTGAACGAAATCATTCAACTCACTGATCAGCTTTTCAAGGCGTTTGAGCGCTTGCGAACGCTTCATTTCAGCGCTTGCGTCAATCGCTGCTTGTTGGGCATGTAGCCCGTTTCCACTTTTGTTTGTTTCCTTTGAATTACTCATACTTTTTAATTTACCAGCGCATCGTACGGAGTGGAGCGGGTTGCCATAACTAAGAACGGGTGTACCCTCGGAGATAGTACTCCTACCCCATTTCCCTGAGGCCTAGCCGACACTTAGCCAGTCCCGGAATACACGGACGGACTAGACTCGCTCGGAGCGGTGAAGATTCCGATCTCTAACACTCACTGCGTACTTCCTGATCAAGGCCCGAAGTGGCTGGCTCCTGATCCACTGCTGCAACTTACACCTCGGTAGAGCAAGCTCACATCAGCCGTGGCCTGCATCGTCAGAAACTACGATACAGGTTCCGGTCACTCCCAGTGGGTCACAGCAGAGAACGATCGTCTTGTTAGGTCAGTTAGTGCGACCAACCCATTAAAGGGGAGTTTTGTCTACGGGAGCGTATTTTGTTTGGTTATTTTGCTTGGCTCCTACCCGCTGTACCTCATCAACTAAGAGATTAAGTGTCATCCAAGGACAGCGAGCGTTCTCCCATCTGCTCGGGGAGACGCGCCCGGTAGCAGTATCTCTTCTGCCCCGAGTGTGTGTGTGTGTGTGTGTGTGTGTGTGTGTGTGTGTGTGTGTGTGTGTTTGTGTGATATTACGATAGATAAAGAGGGATAGAAAACAAATAGTATATTATCATGACACTTTATGTTTTTTTATGTGAATGTCTGTGCATAATATTGTTTAATTTTAAGTCTATTTGCTAGTGTTTTATAATATATTTTTTGAAAATAGGCGGGAAAAAAATAATAAAACAGGTGCGGAAAAACAGTGCTGCCGGTGAAAACACGGGTGTACATGTGTGTGTGTGTGTGTGTGTGTGTGTGTGTGTGTGTGTGTGTGTGTGTGTGTGTGTGTGTGTGTGTGTGTGTTTGTGTGTGTCAGATAATTGATTAAAATTTCTTATTCTGATTTTGATTAGCATATAATGCTGTGTATCGAAGAAATCGTGCAATTTGTTTCACTAAAAGTTTCCATTATTTGATGTGTAGAACAATGAACTTCTTTCACATAAAATATTACTGGAAACTGTTGACAAACCTTATTGTAAAGCATATAACTTGTTCACGGAAATTAATCAGTTTATACTGTTTTTAATATTTGATATAATTACAGTATTAATTTCCTAAAATGATTATTTCCAAACATTGAAATATTTTCATTCTTTCTGTATTGAAATTTATAGGTTCTTTATGTTGGATCAATTGAGTTATTTAAAAGATCTATTAGTTAGATTATTTTTGTTCGGCTATCGTTGAATACAGATTTCAAAATTTATGTGAAAATTTCTTTATAAACTATGTTCTTAACTACTTTATTATGATTCTCAGAAGCTAAATATACCTGTAAGCCTGCCCAAGAACGTACTCGTGAAAATGCAACATAAAGTTGACCATGATTAAAAATATCTTTAGTAAGCTCTACCCCAATTTTATCAAAAGTTTGACCTTGTGCTTTGTTAATCGTCATGCAGAATGCTATTTTAATGGGAAATTGTCATCTTTTAAAAGTAAAGGGATATTCGTTTTCACAATACAATGTTTACCTGTTTATAAAGACAATCTCTCCAGCTCTGTCACCTGATAATATTTTACACCTTAAAACATTAACTCCTAATTCTAGTATTATTAGTCTTGTTCCATCACAGAGTCCTTCGCTTAAGTTTAAATTTATAATCAACATCACTATAGAAAATTGTCGTAATTTCAGTTCATATGGCGGGAAATTAGGTGGATTCAAAGTATTTAAGTATTCGGGTAAAATTATATCATCGATGTTTCCGTTATCACAGTTTTCAGTACTGTCAACAGCTGTGAAAATTTTTTCAGTTGTAGAGTCCAAGAGTTCTATGACTTGTTTATTTATTTCATCCACATCTATATTTCTTGCTGATAAAATGACTGCAGACGTAAGTTGATCATAACATTTTTCTCTGATTATCCTACCGTATACATTTTCTACAATATCATTATTATTTGATGTAAAACATGAGTCTGGTAAACTAACTTCATCATTCAAATTATTGACGGTTCCATTACCAATTTTTAATAAAAAATTCACAAATTCTATTTCTTCAGGTAATGCTCGCATATTTTGTGTTAATGAAAACTGATGAAAACCTCTCCATAATAAACTGAATTTAATAGAAAGATTAACAGTTTCACTTCGAGTCGCCCGAGGTTGAACTGGAAGTAATTGACGAAAATCCCCTCCTAAAATCATCATTTTTCCGCCAAAAGGCATATCATTATCCATTATATGACGTAACGTACGATCTATAATTTCTAGTGCATATCTAGGCGATATTGGAGCTTCATCCCAAATAATAAATAATAGTTTAAAAAAACTAAAAAAACACGCTTTTATAGAAAATCAAACTAAAAAACAGAAAATAAAATTTAATAAATTTGGATTAAGAATAGTGTAAATAAGAAATAAATGTACATTATTGTAAAAAAGCGTGGGGTGCATTTAAAGTGCGTTTTATGATATTATCAAAGTGATGATTCTTCTACACATTTGTCAATAAAATGTTTATAACTATTGACACTATGCACCCCACGCTTTTTTACAATAATGTACATTTATTTCTTATTTACACTATTCTTAATCCAAATTTATTAAATTTTATTTTCTGTTTTTTAGTTTGATTTTCTATAAAAGCGTGTTTTTTTAGTTTTTTTAAACTATTATTTATTTTTCATTTTTTAGTTAAATTTTTTAAACTATAAATTTTTTATCATTACATCAATTTACTACTAAAGTGAGATTGAGTAAATGTTGGCTGCTTTTAGATTATATATTTAATAAAGCGTGTTGAAGAACTATAGTACTCAATTATTTCAGTATCGTGCCATAAAAATCAATGATTTTCAAAAAAATCAGAAAATCACTGATGTTTATTCTAAGACAGTAACTAATCAGACAAATGGGGAAATTGGGTGCCTGCTGCCTTCCTTGGATGCGGTAGCCGTTTCTCAGGCTCCCTCTCCGAAAATTTCATCTTATTAACAGTTGGTGACCTTATCGACTGCAGATCCAAGGTCATGCTGGTTACCAAATTTTATTCCGCAACATAAATAAATTGATATTTCTGTCCTGAATATTTTGTTTTGTTGTGAATACGAAGTGTTTTTTGGTAAATCACGGTTATAAACATATTATGGATATTATAAAATGATAATAGAATGCGTATTAGATTTGTCGGAACATATATGTAAGTATAAGGAACAAGACGCAACTACCTTATTAGAAATTAATATTCATACATTCCATTGAGATAACTGTTTAATTATTTATTTTTCAATTTGATTTTTTCCTTAGTATTATTTTTTGACTTTGATGTGAATTTCAAACAACTTAACCTATATGTTTACTGCATTCTTATTCATTTTTTATCATTATACTTATTTGTTGTTGATTCGTTTAACTCAAAAACAAAACTTCAATTACTATTAAATTGTCATATTTTTTTTATAACTTTTTTTTCTCACTATTTTTTATAGTATTTATTTATTTTTATGTATCTTACTATTGACATACGTGCTCTGACAGCCTCCCGTAGTTCATATTATGTCTGGCGCTGCAGTCACACTCATAGCGAATAAGGTTGTGCTGAACTGAGTGCCCGAAAGAGTAAGTCTGGAACTGCACGCATGCGTAGTTCGCGCTCTATCTCTCTTACTCGCATGCAAAGGATGCGGAAAGAAATTAATTAATCCTGGCGAATCTAATTAGGATAATCGGATATTTTGATCGGATTATTGCATTGTCATCGACCTTTGACAGGTGTGCAAAGTTTGAATCAAATCTGATCGTTCAAAGTAGGGCAAAATCGAGCCCAAAAGGGTCGGTTACAAACAAACATACAGGTGAAGCTAATAAAAGCGTGTTAAAAACATCAATGTTTTTCAAATATTCACCTTGCTTAGAATTAGGTTTAATATAAGAGGATGAATCCGAGAACATTGGTACAGGTAACCCAAACGTTTTATGAACGGTTTTTCCGTTAGGTAAAAGGGTTGCTGCAATACCCGTATATGCCATTGTACAGACGTTTTTGTTTCAATTTTTTAGAATATGACAGAGAGTTGTATAAATAAACGTTTTTCCAGACCCACCAGGTCCATCTATGTAAATACAATTAGATGTCGAAAGCCTTTCACTTTTAATTGAGCTTAATATAAAATTGACTACCTCTTTTTGACGGACATTAAGTTTATTGTAATACGTATGTGAGTCGTTCGCTTTTACAGTTTGCAATAGTTCACCATCTAGTAATCCATCATCAATTTCATTTATTTGAATCATATTGGGAAACGTCGAAAGACTTTGACCTTCACGATTCAGCATAGAATTGATGTAAATGTAAGCTTTTTTCTCTCCTTCTTCTGCTCCGAAACGTCTTTTATAATCTTCGGACATAGATCCTTTAAATTCCTCCCATAAATCTTCTGGTCGAAGTGGCTGACAATGAATTAGTATCCGAACAAATAAACAGCGTAATTGCCGTGGCATCATCCATATTATTGCTTCATTTAATGTTCTTCTCCACTCTTGATCGTCTTCTATCAGACCAGCTGCTAAACATGTAGATGTAAAAGAATCATAAAGAGTTCCATTTACTGTTCTTAATTCTTCAAAACTTTTTGCGCCTTTGATGTGAACCAATAATAATCTTAGATGAAATAATTCAACTTGAGCAGGACTAATTGAATACATTCGTCCAATAACGTTATGATGTTTTTATCGTAGTTGTCAACTTGCAATTTCAGTCTTATCGTCTTTTTAAAAACATAATGATTTGGAATATCACCATAAACATATTGGCGCGCATTTGGATCACGTTCATTTAATTTAAAAAAATCAATTAACATGGATTTTTTCTCTAAAGCCTCTTGAAGTTCTTCTTTAGTACAATTATCATTAATAGTAATACTTTGTTCATTTGGTAAATGTACTGGTAACCGAATTATAGAATGACTTTTGTCTTGAAGATCTTTTGATATAATACGCCAAACAGCTTCTACAGGCCCAACGTAACGAGCATCAACAAAATTACGTATTTCATCATAATCGTTAACGGTATTGAAATTATCAGGGTCATCACGAGAATCATGGGACGCATGAGCTTCTTCTGTAGTATTTGGTATGCTTCCGTTTACTATTATTGCTGCTTTATCATAGCTTTTATAAACATATTTAAATAAATATTTAACTGCTGTAATTGAGCATACAACTTCTACGTTAATATGACAATTGAAAGCTTTCAATAATTCAGGATTGTATGGTACAACATGACGATTATCAAATACACTGCTATTTCGTGTAAACCTGATTCCTTCGTCTCGGCGGCGATAATAAAGATAACCATCTGCATCCATCGTAGTCTCATTTCGAAAAGAATTGGTATATTTCTTCGAACAAATGCCATCGATTAAACACCAACCTCCGCACGGACCATGTAATATATTTTTTGTAACAATATCAAATAAAGTTGGATCAATAACAGGGTCTGGAATTTCTGCAGGGATTAATCTATCAACCTGTTCAGGTCTAGTTATCTTAGAATTACTTTTCAATGTTATTAACATGTGTAAATGAGGTAAACCACGTTTTTGAAATTCTATGACCCAAATGTAAGCTGCAATTTCTCCAAAAAGTTGCTTTTTTACGATTGTATCAATTAAAGCATTTTTTTTAATATTAAAGACACGTGCAACTAAATCCGGCCTATCAGATGCAGTTTGTCCTGGTAATAAGTTTTCGGAAATTTCCCGCCACTTTGGATTGCACGTCATAGTAACAAATAAATCAGGTTTTACAAATTTACAAACAATAGACATCGCATCTTGATAATGTTGCATCATATTTCTTGGT
>NC_058160.1:19494805-19542369 GCF_020080835.1 Cotesia glomerata
AAGCTGTCAAATATCTTTTTTTCACTGTAGTTTCCCATCTATTATAAGATTAGCATGCATCCTTATATTATTTAGTCTCTGGGCGTCCGCTTTTTACATAAGAAAAAAGTTCAAGTCTAAAAATCTGGGTCGCTATAGTTTGTGCTGATATTTTTAATAATTTTAAATAGAAATTATAAAGATAATTGATAATAATCAAGTAATACGCGTAATAAAAAGCATGAACTACTATTATAAAATGTCATATAAACAAAAAATCAAAATAAATTTGAAAAAAAATTTGTAACCTCAAAAAACCGTTCTGCTTACGGTATATACACACTCGGTAGTCTGGCTTGAGAACGGAACTTGGCGCCAGACTCTATCGAGTCTGTTGATTCATTGCATACCCTATATGATAGTTAGAATTTAATTCGCTTCTTTTTTAAAAGTTATGGACATACATATCTTTTTCTTAAAATCCTTTAAATTCCTTTATTTTATTTTTCACTGCGTTATAAGATTACGTATATATATCATCTATTACACCCGTTCCCCTCTCAATGTCATTATTACTCATGAAAAAATTTTTTGATATGGTTTGATATGTGCATAAATAATTTTTTTTATATGACGATATGTCTTGGTCTAGATAATATTTATGTCAGGCCATATATGCACGTATCAAAAATTTTGATATAGCCATACATGAGTACATCAAGTCAAACCAGAAAATTTGTTCACAAGCCACAGCTATGCATATTCCCTACTGGGTTTCTTTTCATATTTCTAAAAACTTTAGTATTTTGTCGGATGAAGCCTCCACACTTCATTGTATTTTAAAAAATTCTGTCTCTTTATAATCAAACAGTTTCATTTTTTTAATCTTTCTTTTTCACACTCTATATAATATTTCCGCATCTAACACCCTGGCCCGTATCTTTTCGACGCTTTTCAACTTTGTTTTCTTATTTGGTCATTGTATACGAATTACAATGAAGTAACATAATAAAAATACGACATATATCTGTATAATTTCATGTTTTTAGTTATTAAACGATTCTTATACGGAAACCGATATAAAATTCATTTTCTTCTTTTTTATCAAAAATTTTGATAGTTTGAACTAAAGAAGTGTGTATTTATACGTAAGAAAATCCTGATAAATCCACACCGCGCGTGAATATAAGGCCCTTTACATTCACGCAACGTGGATTTAAAATAGTTGTCGTGGTTAACAGTCTTTTAATGTATTTGTTGTGAGTTTAAAAAAAATGAAAAAAAATTTTTAACCGTCTAATTATTTATAAATAACGGATTAAAGTTCAACAATTTATGAAATAGTATATATCTACGGAGTCGGGCAGAAGCGATTGTGTGGGTTGTGTCTCCACGGGTACAGTCTTGCGTAAAAATGATGGATTACTTACTTATGTAGCTACAAGCTCATATACTTTTGCGGTGCGTATAATCTCTAATTTTTTGACAATATTATACCATGATAACTACCTTAAGGGCCTTACATTTACGCGACGTGGATTTATCAGGACTTTTTTACGTACATATAAATAGAGATACGTCCTTGAACTAACGTGACAATAACATTTTAATAACTTTCAAATTATGTCTAGCATAATTAAACTAGCATTTAATTCTGCAATTTTGCACGTGTATCAGCAAAGTCAATGTGGCATGGTCAACTTTTCGACTTTTCCGGTAGCTTGAAGAAATAAATATTTAATGAAAATTCACACTACTTTGATAAGAATAATCTATTTCTCACAAAACTGAAAATATCACATATTCGACAGTTTCGCGGTTTTTGAACAACTAAATGTTTACTGAAAACAAATTAAAGAAATAAAATACTTAGCACTATCCGTGTGAAGACTTAGAAAATAAAAACGCGTATACATTTATTTGATATATTATTTTTATAATTTATTTGTTTAAGAGAACCGAAAAAATTTATCAACATACGAAAAATGAAGAGATCAAGAGTAACTCAAGTTACACTGTACTTAATATAGGTTCAAATATAAGTCGAAATTTCCTTGTGAGATACATTTATCAATTTTTATTAATCAATAAGATTCGTATAATTTCTGTTTTAAATAGCATTCTCCTTAAAAGCATTCAAACATTGTTTTTTTCATATTTTTAAAACAAAAATGATTATTTAGTTTCTGAAATATCGTTGATAATTATTGACGACTTAGTTCCATTTCAATTTTCTAAAAATAAAATAGGAAAAAATGTTTTTTGTAAATATTTAGATTTCACAGAATAAATTTTACTGTGGGTTTTTCGTATTATCAAAACCTTATCCACTTTCTTAAAGCAAATAAGGGAAGTCAGTAGAACAATCCTCAATCTCATCTTATCATTAAATCATAAATTTCTTAACGGTAGATATTTTTAATCCCGTTCGTAAAGTTGGAAAAATAAAATCATTTTACTGTTATATTTATCTACGATATAAAAATTGGTTTCATAAAAACATCGTAGTTTAGAACTTTCCTAACAGATAATAAACACAAAACAAAAATAAATCAAATGCTATGCGTCAATACGTAGTATCAATTCTTTATCGATTAAAACGTTTGTGTTGGAGTCGAAATAAAAATAATAAACCTCGGAATGATTTTCATTTTGATATTGCTTAATTTTAATTTATTAATAAATATAAAAATTACAATTTAGTAAGACTTTATTAATGATATGAAATATGGGTTACAGACGATAACATATGTTGATTATAAGTCACATGAGCAATTAATAAGCATCTAACGATGAGTAGTCATTTGCCAATGAAACATAATATCCACGTGATATGATAGCGGACAATGCACACCGATATGAAATTGTTGTTTTTACAGAGTACTTATAAGTAAAAAGCTTGGTAAATGTATATAACAAAAACGGTGCTGTGATTAATTTTCTGTAGATAGAGTTCCAGGAAGTATTTTTTATTGGTTGTGTATAAATATGTGGTTGAGATTTTGTTAAAATAGATAAGGTTTATTCGAGTTTACTATTTAGCCCGTCGAGGCAAACATCTCACATTTACTCTGTACTCTTTATTCTTTATTCTCTGGTTCAGGTCACCCTATACTTCACTTAAGCTATAGTATATACTTATAACAATATAGCTCGAATGCAGTAACTACGAAGTAGACAAGTATATCAGTACTTAGTCACCACTACAAGTCATATAAATAAAGCGTCAGTAGTCGTGATGCTCTCAGTATATAGTGGTCTGATCAGGTCTGATTGTTGTGGGTGATTCATTTGGGATTTTAAATACTTCCATTTTTATTATTGAGGTAAATTGCACTGATAATTTTTTTGACGATAATTTTTTATAACAAACTTTTCAATATAAAAAATTAGTACTTATTTTTTTTTAAGTAAATTTATTTCATAAAAATATTTAGTTAGATCTTCGAATTAATCAGTAAAGTGTCTTGTTTTTTTCATTATTGATTTATAAATAAACTTTAATTGGTTTTATAATTAATTTATTATCACTTGGTGTACTGTTATTTATTATTATTGATTAAGTATGATAAAAAATTTTTAAAAACTGAAAAAAAACAATTTCTTGATATATTTATTAAATCTAAAGTTAAATGCGTCATTCGCATAACAACAAAGAAACTTAGACCATTACGATGTTTCATAATTTCTATTGGTAGTAACTGTAAATTATGATGATATTACATCATTCAAACCAAATCACTAATTTGTTTTTTTTTTCTTTTAATTTCAGATTTAGTTTGTTTATAATTAATTTTTTGCAAAATACTTAGCCATGAAAATTTTATTACTCATATCCATGGTACTGATTGGTACCATTCAAGCCATTTCAGTTTATGATCTTGTAAAGGAAGAGTGGAATACTTTCAAGGTATAGTATTATAGTTTTTTTTAAAGAATATTATTATTATTATTATTATTATTATATTCATCGTTATAATTTTTTTATAGAAATTAGCTTTATAAATTTTTTTAAATTTATTTTTCCATTTATTTTAGATCCAACATAAGAAACAATACGAAAATGATGTTGAAGAAGGTTTCAGGATGAAAATTTACATGGACAATAAACATAAGATTGCTCAACATAATGCCAAATATGAAAAGGGTTTAGTCTCATACAAACTTGCTATTAACAAATTTGGAGATATGGTATTTATCAAAGATATTTGATAGAATTATTGAATATTTAAAAATTAATGTAAAAATAATTAAATTTATTTTTCATTTTTTCATAAATCAGCTTCATCATGATTTTATTAGAATGATGAATGGATTCAACAAAACAATTGATAGAAATTTAAGATCTTCTTTACAACGAAGTGAAGGTCTTACCCGTGGAGCTACATTCATTCCACCAGAACATGTTGAGCTTCCAAAATCCGTTGATTGGAGACAGAAAGGAGCCGTTACACCAGTAAAAGATCAAGGCCAATGTGGTTCTTGTTGGGCTTTCTCTACAGTAAGGCATAATTTCATTCTTATTACAATAAAAAATTATCATTACTATTATTATCATTATTTATTATGTTTTTTACAGACAGGTGCTTTGGAAGGACAACATTTCAGAAAGACTGGTGTTCTTACTTCATTGAGTGAACAAAATTTAGTTGATTGTTCTGGAAAATATGGTAACAATGGTTGCAACGGTGGTTTAATGGATCAAGCGTTCCAATACATCAAAGATAACAAAGGTATTGACACTGAGAAAACGTATCCTTATGAAGCAGAAGACGATAAGTGTCGTTATAATCCTCGAAACACTGGTGCTGAAGATGTTGGATACGTTGATATCCCTCAAGGTGATGAAGAAAGTTTAAAAAAAGCAGTTGCTACTATTGGTCCTGTTTCTGTAGCTATTGATGCTTCTCGTCGATCTTTCCAATTTTATTCTGAAGGTAATAATGATAGTTAATGTAATTTCAATTGTATTATATCGTTATCCACTAATAATGTATATCTCTTTCAGGTGTTTACGATGAAGAGGAATGTTCTAGTGAAGAATTAGATCACGGAGTTCTAGTTGTCGGTTACGGTACTGATGAAAACGGAACGGATTACTGGTTAGTGAAGAACAGTTGGGCAGAAGTATGGGGAGAAAAAGGATACATTAAGATGTCTCGTAATAAGAACAACCAATGTGGAATTGCATCGTCAGCAAGCTACCCCCTTGTTTAATGTAAATTTTTTTTTTTTTTTTTAATGAATTCGATAATGATTTCTTGATTTGACATAAAGATAATTAGAAATAATTTTATATTTGTATCCAATAATTAAATTTAAAAACAACGTTCGTAAAAATCCATGACAAGTAAAATAAAAATTGCATTTTTATTTCACATAAAAAATTGTTGAATATTATTATTATTGCGTAAACTTTGAGGAAACAATGTTCATCTTTCTTATGCAAGTGATAAATTCTTGGTATAATCTTTAAAATTGATTGCATAATTTAAAAAGCATTTATTAAGTTCTTTTGATATATTTTTCATGATAATTGTAATAAGGTTTGTTTTTTGTTACTAATTAAAGTTTTTTGTACTGCTCATTTTCGTAAAAAAAGATTTTTTAAACAAAATATATAATTTATGAAGGATACATGTGTTTTCTTCATTTGGTTGGATATTTAAAATTAAAACAATAAAATAAATATTTTCTTGGTTTGTTTAATTATTTAAAAGTATACTTAATGATGAAATAAATTTTTATATCAAAGGCGTTATATTTTATAATTAATAAAAATTGAAAAGCCTGTTATCAAACTAGGTATAAAAATAAATATTTTTTAAAGTTGAAGAAATAATTTTTTCTGTTACCATATAGATTAAAAAAGTTCATCTATATACAAATAGATAATAATTCGTGTAAACAATATTTAGTCCACGGTCTGGATTCATTAATAATTATTGAAAAAACATATAACAGTAAATAAAAAATTGAGTTGATGTGAGAAAACTTGAAAAAACTCTCAATTCTTAAAAAAATATAAATTTAACTGATTTATTTCTGAAATAATTTTATAAATTCCAATTTTTGGGGATAGGCTCTCATTTTGATACTTATTTGTTTTGTTGTTGTTTTTTAAAAAGCTATTTTAAGGGTATGCTCTAAGTGATGTATTTTCAGAAATTTTATTTTTTAAAAAATTAAAAAATCGGGTAATATCACAGTAGTAAGTAGTCATGTTCTTTTTCGATTACTTTATTTTATTTGATTAAAAAATTTATTTGAAACGTAATTAGAAAAATTAAATTTATCAAAATAAATTTATTATGGTCTATTCTTAAAATTTTTATGAATTTCAAAATATTTTTATAAAAATTTTATTTTAATATGTAAGGTAAAAGCCCCAATAGATGATCACGTACCAGTATATGATCACTCCATGTATCTGTATATCTATATTCACAAGTATAGGTATACAAATACATGGAGTGATCATATACTGGTACATGATCATCTATTGGGGCTTTTACCTTATATTATAAAATTTCCAAATTATTTTAATTTCCTACACTGAAAATATGGAGGGTAGAAGTAAGGAGGACCATCTCAGTGTATTAAAAAGTGTCCGTTGAAAGGGAACAAATTAAGGTGGCGCTAGAGTAGCAACCGAAAGAATTTTAAAAGGAGCGCCACAAATTATTAAAGTAGGATACTATATTAAAAAAGGACAGAAAAATTTCCGGTTTGTTACAGCGCATTTTTTAAAATTATTATAATATACAGACAAACATGAATATGGAATAAAATTATAAAGCATTTTTAAGTACTCTAATTATTTGTAAAGCAAACTCTCAATTATTTAGGCAATCGCATGCTGAAAAAAGGTTATAGAGGTTTCACAATTATTATCTAAATGTAGAAGTCACCAACACGGGTCTAAGAGGCAATCAATAAATATTTATTTTTAATTTTTTAATGGTACAATATATTAAAATATAAATAAAGGAATAAAAATTTATATTTTTAACGATATAACATAAATTTTTTTTTACATAAATAGCAGTACGTTTAAGAATGTAATTTGGCGTTTTTTCGGTTCATTTTTGTTTTAGTTTTAGCTGCGTCATAACGTTTATTTTCTGATTTAGCTAAAAAATGAGCCCGCATCACAATATAAATATCGATTATTTTAACAGTTAGTTCTCTTTCATGCTGAAAGCACCCAACTTTTATAAGAGTTTCCTTTTTAAGTTCGTGAGATATTTGACTTATGGTTTCAACATTTGTTAAAGCTTTGTTTACAGCTCTTAAAACACATTTTTCCTATTGCTTGGTCAATTCAAACAACTCATAGCTAGCATACATAAGTCCACCAAATAAATTCATTTTATTGATTACGTCATTTCTTTGTAACCGTTGACCATCTACTGCATTCATACGTAAAGTTATTAAGCAATCTGAACATTTTACAATTTTTTGCATTTTGCGAGTTAGGTAACCAGCAATATATGATTGCACAACATCACTGGTTACAACCTCATTATAATCGTGGTCCTCATCTATTGAAGAATCTTCAACTTGCGGTTCAGTACCTTCTAGAATGGCATCCATTTTTTGAAGCCATGATTCTCGGTCATGATTCGAAGAACTTAAAACTTCATCAGGTTTCATTAAATTTTTCAAAAGATTGTCGCCAGAAACATTACACCCTTTCGGAGGACGAATAAGTGAAAACGTAGATGCCAAAATCGATAAACTTGAGCAAACATTTTTGGATCAGGGTGATCATTCCCTCCACACGAATTTCGCATTACAGAAAAAAATCTATAAAATGAAAGATTAATAATTTATGTAATAAACATGACAAATACCGTCAGTAATAGTTATATTATGTTTAATTGTCTATTATTACGTACCTCTAAAGGATCCTGTGATAACGTAGCTGTCATTAAATATTTGTATCCACATTCGTTTTTAAGCATGTCCAATATTTCAAGTGTAGTTCGTAACGTTACTTTCAAACCAATTGAAGTACTTTTTGACACTGGTATTTTCTTTTCAAGATTTTCCCAACTTTCAAAAAATTGCAGAAATTCCAAAATTGCCTGTAAAAATTTATAATTTTACTCTTTTGCGTATTTATGATTTTACGCTTTTAATCAGATAATCAACGATTAATTGCACAAATTTATTAATCTCTATAAGTACTTATTGCCAATATTACATGCAAACAATAAAATAAATAAATTATTTGCAAGGAGACCACAAATTCAACCACACCAAAAAAAAATACTTAAAATTTTTTTTTAATAATACTCTCCACCGAAGAAATTTACAAAAAAAAAATTATTTTATGAAGCCACAAATATAAAATAATCGTTTGGCATTGAGTACCTGACAGTTTTTGTATTGAACAAATTTTTATGGCAGTTGAGTTATATAACTTTCTCAAGTTTCAATTTTTCAATGAAACCTACAATGTTTAAATCTTCAATTATTGTGTTTCACCTAATAACTATACTTACTTGCTTTTTACGACAATTCCCTTCTGCATACAAAGCATCTCTAGGTATACGAGAAGACATAGCTTCAATCACATTAAAAACAAGATCTATAAATTTCTGTATCGGAGTTGAGTCTTTCAATTTATCACATATTGGTTGGTATAGCCATGGCAACAGATACATTATGACTAAAAATCTAAAATTATATTGATAAAAAAATCATTACAGAGCAAACGATAATACAATTATAAAATTAACTGAATATTCATTGCCTTATTTTATCAAAAGAACAAAAGTCAACTATACATACTTCAGTGGCCAAAAGTACATTCATTACTTGAAAGCCTTTCGGTTTCAAATGTGCAGGCGTTAATTTATACGCAATTTTCATAATTGGTTGATGATAGTTTTCTACCTCTAGAAGAGCTTCCCAATGTTTTTTTTTCACGATTCCGTGAGGTGTCTGAATAATTAATAATTAAAATTTATGACATTATTCATAATTTTAATAAATAAATGTATATTTCAATCTTATCATGAACTCGGGTAGCTTCTCATCTAAAGTGGATGTTCTAAAACATTTTAATAAGTGGTGAAAATCGGAAATCATCCATAAACGTCGTGAACTGTCGTAAGGATGTTCACAACTGATGTTATTTTCATCAACTCCGAAAATTTTCCACACCCCCCGATTCCATGATGCACCATCCATTACAACAGCGTCTATACAAATTCCGCTGTTTTCCATTAAAATTATACATTCTAGAATAAGTTTGTGCAGAGGTTCGCTTTTACAAGCACTTTTGGAAAGGAAGCAATCCAGAGCTTGAACCCATCGACCTTGGAAAGGCACAAACTTAAAAACTAATGCGTGATCTGCAGTTTTATTTTTCAAGTCCTCCGGAGTGTGATTTCCCAAGTCTACAAATCCATTAAATTTCATAGCTTGAGAATCGAAATAAACACCCTCACTCAATTTCATTTCATCAACTAGAAGTACTCCTCGCTTTTGTCCTTTATCCATTGTCTCACACCTTTGCTGTAAGCCTTGAAAAGTAGCTGGCTGAAACCCATAAGCTGAGCTGCTTATTCGCCTTATAAATTTATTTAGTGTCTCAATACATGGTAAAGGTAAAATATTTCTAGTACGTAAGAATTGATAAGCCCTTCGGCTTTTTATATGTATCAAAATACACTCGTATATCCATTCCAGTGTATAACGCCGACCTTTACAATTTTTCTTATTCGCAGCTTCAAAGCATGAATTTACAACGTTTTGAAATCCTTTCGGTAATTTCATTATAGCTTTTTTTATTGCAGCTTCTGACTTCTTAGAACATTTAGCTTTAATTTGATATACCTTTTCCCTCAGTTTCATTTTCTGCAAACAAATGATGTTAAATTAAAAATCATATACGTTTATTTTAAATAAATATATAAATAAAATTTGCCACATTACAGGATTCATCAAATAGTTGCAACTGCATAACAGATGAACCTCGATTGTAGTGCAAAATTATTCATCATTTGAGGTTTACATATCATTTACTTAATATTTATATTAAGAAGATATAAACGAATTTTTCCATAGAAATATATCAATTACAAAATTACACAATTTCTCATCTTAACTAATTATAATGTAAAAGTACGTAATCTACACAAGTAACTTACTATGACATTTAATCAATACGTATAAAATGGAAAAATTAGTGTTTAACTTAAATTCTATTTTATTCAAAAAGTACTGTTGAATATTTAGCAATGCCTACGCTGTCGTAAGTGTGCACTGTGCACATGCTTGCACTCTACCCGTCGTCTAGTATATATATAGTACAGTCTATCAAGGGGCCTTACTAGCTATTGCCACGTGCACGTCGAATTGTCGGTTACTTACTTAATATTAATTGTATTACTGTTATTATAAATAAACTTAACTCAAACACGAATAATTAATCCACTTATTTACAATAGGTTATGGGCCCAGAACGTTCTGGAAGCTGTGAGATTAATTTTGTGTGAAGTTAAAAAGTGTATTACGTCGTTGATTATAAAAATCAGTTTTGTGCATCGTGCCGCGCGATATAACTATGGCGAATACGAACGCTAACATACAGGCGTTATCGAAGGACAATTACGATACGTGGAGGATTCAAATTGAAGCCTTGTTAATCCAGAAGAAATTGTGGCAATATGCAAATGGAAGTGTCGTGAAACCAGACGAAGTGAGTGGTAATGAAAATGAAGTCGCAAAGTGGATTGAAGCAGATCAATCGGCCAGAGCAAGTGTTATTTTAGCAATGGCACCGTCAGAATTAAAAACTATTAAAAATTGTAAAACGGCGAACGAACTTTGGCAAAAGCTGGAGCAGATCTACGCATCAAAAGGCCCGGCGAGGAAGGCGACGCTGTTAAAGTCGCTGTTCATGCGGAAGTTAAACGAAGGAGGAGATGTACGACAGTACCTAGACGACTTCTTCGACGTAGTGGATAAATTAGCTGCCATGGACATCGAAATCAACGAAGAATTGTTAACAACGATGATGTTACATGGGCTACCGCCAAGTTTTGAGAATTTCCGATGCGTCATCGAAAGTCGAGACACATTACCAAAGCCGGAGGATTTAAAGATTAAGATTCTTAATGAAAGTTTAGCCAGAGCTAATGACTCACAAGAATTTGACGACAAAGCATTTGCAGCGAGCTCAAGGTCACATGTGAACACACAACGCACGAGTGATAGTAAATATAAAAATCACGGAAAATGTTACAAGTGTGGTAAATACGGCCATTTTGCTAAAAATTGCCGTACAAAGGGCGGCGGAAAATCATCACGAGCGTCAGTGAGCACAAACGAAGATTTTTATGTGCAAGCACAAACCAGAGAGGCAGCTAACAAAGTTCAAGGTCAACCGAAGTTGAAGTGGTGCCTGGACAGCGGGTGTACAACGCATATGTGTGGCGACGAGAATTTATTAATAGATAAAATGGCATGCGATTCAATATTGAAGTTAGCGACGGACGCTTCAACGACAGCAAAAATTAAGGGCGTGGCTAAAATAGCCATTAGCGGTGGAATGCGTGAGTCAGCAAATTTTCACGATACACTATATGTGCCTAGTCTACGAAAAAATTTAGTGTCGGTATCAAAAATCACAGATAAAGGTAATAAAGTAATTTTTGACGACAAAACGGCGACGATAAAAGATTCCAAAGGTAAAACAATCCTAGTTGCGGATCAAATTGGAGATCTCTACTTTATTCGAGAAAGTACAAGCGAACAAGTCCAAGTCGTTACCCGAACAGGTAAAGAGACCTCAGTAAAACCGTCGAAGTCCGACGAAGCAGCTGGGAGTCCACTAAATCTCTGGCACAGGAGATTGGGTCATATAGACCAAAACGGAGTAAGAAAATTGTTCGAAGAGCAACTAGCGACCGGAATTTATTTATCACGAAAAGGAAAAATCGACGTATGCGACGTTTGCTGCCGCGGGAAGCTGTCAGCTAGACCATACACGGAGAGAGTCGACAGGAGCAAATCGGCATTAGAAATTGTACATTCAGATGTCTGCGGGCCCATGAGGGTGAATTCAAACGGAGGAGCCAGGTACAAGGTGACGTTTGCCGACGACCACAGCACGTGGTGCGAGGTCTACTTCCTAAAAACAAAAGGTGAGGTATTAGACAAATTTAAAGAATATAAAAATATAGTTGAAACTTTTACTGGCCGAAGGATAAAATTTTTACAGACAGACAATGGTCGTGAATACTGTAATAACGAGTTCAATGAGTATTTGAAACGTGAAGGGATCCAGAGGAGATTGTCAGCGCCGTATACGCCCCAGCAAAATGGAGTAGCGGAGAGAAAAAATAGAACGCTACTGGACACAGCCAGGTGCATGTTAATTGAGGCAGGACTACCTCAATCATATTGGGCAGAAGCAGTGGCCACAGCCAATTATTTAAGAAATCGCTGCCCAAATAGGTGTATCGGCGGAAACACACCATACGAAGTTTGGTATGGCAAAAGACCAGACTTAAAACACCTGAGAGTGTTCGGCGCGAGGGCATACGTTCTAGACAAGAGCGTGGGACGCGGCAAATTGGACCCAAAAGCCAGCGCAGGGCGTTTGGTCGGCTACGACCAACAATCGAAGGTGTACAGGGTACGTCTGGACAGTGAAAAGGTGTCGATAACCCGCGACGTACGTTTCGACGAAAATTTAGAGCCAGCGAAGGACTACGTGGACCCACTAAAAGGACCAGAGAAGGACCAAGTTCCTGAAAAACCACATACAAAGGTAACGCAAAAAGCACCTGAGGTCGAGACCTATGTGGAGGTTGATTTGACCCCATTCGGCGAGGAGAAAAACGACGAAGAGGGGGAAATAGAAGAGGAGGCAGACGCAGCGATCATAATACCCAAAAGACTGCCAGGAAGACCCAGACTAGCAAGATCAGGGAGTCGTGGTAGACCGCAGAAAGTATTCTGGACTGATAGTTCATCCACCGTCGGACCACAACAACCGAGAGACGATGACATCGAAGACAACGTATTCGACGATGACATTACCCGAGGTCAGAAGAGACCACTGGACTCGTCATTAATACAGGTAGAAAAGAGACCTAGAGGGCCGAAAAGCTCAGACAGCCAGGAGGAGAGCGATGATGAGATGATAAATATCGTCGAGCAGATGGCACTTAATACGGATGTCCAAATAAACGACGCTTTAAACGGAGCAGATGCTGACCAGTGGATGAAAGCAATCACTGAGGAAATTAAATCACATTTAGAGCATGGAACCTGGGAAATCGTGCCCAGACCAGCGGACAAAAACGTCATTGGAACAAGAACAGTGCTGAAAAACAAGTTAGATGCGGACGGTAACGTTGAACGAAGAAAAGCACGCATAGTTGCGAGAGGTTTTACGCAACGACCAGGATTTGATTACCACGACACGTTTGCGCCGGTTGCCAGACTAGAATCCGTCAGATTATTGATGGCGATAGCCGTCGAATTGGAAGCAAAAGTCCAACAATGGGACGTAAAAACAGCATACCTAAATAGCGACGTCGAAGAGGAACTGTACATGGAATTACCAGAATTCCTAGTTCAAGCCGTGAATGAAATTGTACGCAGTGAAAGACGTGATTCAGAAATGCAAAAAGCAGCATTAAAAATGCAAGAGGCATTGAGGCAAGAAAACCAAGTATGCAGGTTGAGAAAAGCGATATATGGACTAAAACAGTCAGGCAAAAGGTGGTATAACCATCTACAAGGTATATTGAAGAAAATGGGATTCCAACCACTAACGTCGGACCCATGCGTTTTCAAGATGATTCATCAAGGAAGCATAGTCATAATCGCTGTTTACGTTGATGAAATGCTAGCAATAACTAACAACGACGACTTATTAAACATCGTGAAGAATAAATTAAATAAAGAGTTAAAATTAACAGATCTCGGCGAAGCCAGACATTGTCTAGGCATAGAGATAGATCAAAAGGATGGAATAAAGCTGTGTCAGAAGAGATATATCCATGAAATACTATGTAAATTCCAGATGGACAGCTGTAATGCTACAGATACACCAGCAAGCCCAGAAGCGAAACTGGAAGGGAATACGAACCCAGGAAAAACGACCAAGAAATATCCTTATCGAGAATTGGTTGGGTCATTGATGTACCTAGCGGTCGGCACAAGACCGGACATCGCGCACACTGTGAGTGTGTTGGCTCAGTTCAATGATAAACCAAGCGATCATCATTGGGGAGCGGCGAAGAAGGTATTAAGATACCTCAAAGGAACTTCAGGATATTCCTTACATTTTCAACGACCAATAGATAAATTGGAAGGCTACGCAGATTCCAACTGGGCTGGTAGCACCACAGATTGACGATCCTACACAGGATATGTATTTTTATTGGGCGGAGGTGCAATCAGCTGGCAGGCCAGAAAGCAAAAAACGGTTGCTTTGTCGACGGCTGAAGCGGAATACATGGCGCTAACTGAAGCGGCCAAGGAGTCCATATTCCTAAACAGATTCCTGGAGGAACTGGGAGCCCGTGGAGCGACGAATGGCACTATCTTCAGTGATAGTAAGAGCGCTATAGCGATAGCAGAGAACCCGACCCATCACTCAAGGACGAAACATATAGACATTCGTCACCACTTTATCAGGGAAAAGTTATTAGACGGTACCCTGCGATTGGAGCATGTACCCAGCGACGAGATGTTGGCCGACATCTTTACGAAGCCACTGAAAGCCATCAAGCATTCTCGTAATTGCGAGAACCTGGGGCTGATAAAAGCCACTTCACGTAGACATTGAGAGGGGGTGTTGAATATTTAGCAATGCCTACGCTGTCGTAAGTGTGCACTGTGCACATGCTTGCACTCTACCCGTCGTCTAGTATATATATAGTACAGTCTATCAAGGGGCCTTACTAGCTATTGCCACGTGCACGTCGAATTGTCGGTTACTTACTTAATATTAATTGTATTACTGTTATTATAAATAAACTTAACTCAAACACGAATAATTAATCCACTTATTTACAATAGTACAAATGGGTCGTCTTAAAAAATTTCAACTAATTTAGTAAATGGAAATAAAAATTATATATAAAGTTCTACATCTTCAAGAATTAAAATATGTACAAATTCAAATATGTACAAATTTTCAATACTTCTATAGTAGGATGAATGTACAAATCTTATTTGAAAGTAATAACTACTTTAACCGAACTATTGATATACAAATTCATTTGAAAATTTAACGTAAAATATATTATATATGTATGGTAATAAGCAATTATCTTTTAACAAACATTTTTTTCGTAATTTAGTCAAAATAACATTCGGACTCGGGTATGATTTTTTAATAGAAATACAGTGTGAAAAAACCTTTTTCAAAAATGTTGGTTAAGACATTATTCCTAAGTACCATTCATATAATTTTATGTAATTTCCATTGGTATTATGTAATGTTCTATACATGAATTTCGGACTGAAATAACTAATATTAATATTACTGAACTCCTGAATGAGTGCCGATCAAATAAGAATATTTGTGAACGTTGTTTGAGATAAATATTCTTAATTTTTGTATGTATCTTGTATAGAATCAAGCTTTAATAAACTCTATTGCCGTTGGAAGAGTACAAATATCCCGGGAAAAAATGATCAGATCTGATCAGACATGAACAGGCATAAGTCTTCAGGTCTGATCAGGTATGAAAAATGACCGGGTCTGATCAGACCTGGCCAGGCATGTTCAGGTCTGATCAGATCTGTTCATGTCTGACTCGATCAGGTCCATAAAAAAAAAAAAAAAATCGGTGCCGACGGGGATTCGAACCGTACACCTCGCGCTCTTCAGATTGACACTTTACCTCTTGACCCGATGATTCATCTTAACTTGAGAGTATCTTTCGAGTTACTTCAAGTAATTCAAATTTTATACATGATTTATCCTTATAGTTAACGGAGTTCTATACCTAATTTATTAATTATTAATAATTAATTATATATTAGAGTGATTTATTCGGAACGGCTATGTATTTTTTTTCGCTCCATTAACATATGGTTCTACACTGAGAGAGAATTTTATTCAATAGTAATAAAACATTTTATTTGGACTTGAAAAAAAATTTAGTTAATATTAATAAAATTATATTAGTATTTAATAAAATTTCATAAGTATTTAATAAAATTTTCTTAAATACTAATATGTGTTTATTAAAATAACCACGAACGACGCTTTCGTTTGCTGTCATTAATACGAATATTAAGTCATTAAAAGAAATAATCTCAAAAAAAAAAAATTAATATTCATCAATTAATTATAATATATTCAAATATATTTTCACAGTAAAGTCTTTTAATAAATAGTATTAAGATTTTTTAACAAGACATCCTAACCTAACCTATTTGTTTACTTCATGACGAATCACATGTAGAGATTTTAAATAATAAAAATAAATAAATATTCGATTGAATTTATGAAATCATAGTCTTTATTTTTAACAAATGCGTCTCTACATTGTCTGGTTTTCTGCTTCTGTTTTCATTTTATTAAATAATGTCTAACTCTTATCGATTCATTTGTGAAATTTTTAAATTTAAGTGCATAAAAATTAACATCCACTCGGATAACAACAGTTGTAGACTTTGTATTTCAAAATATAGTTCCGACAAAATTCAATTTTACTTAATTATTTATTCAATTAATTACTGATCAATACTTGTTAGTTAGTTGATTAATGAATTTTCTTTATATTACATGTAGATAAATATTCATTACATACTAAGAAACATTTATTAGTATTTAATAAAATTTTTATTAGTATTTAAGGAAATTTAATTAATATTTAATAAATTTTTATTTGGGATTAGCCAAATAAACGTTTTATTAAATAGTAATAAAATTTCATTACTATTAAATAAAATTGTCTCTCAGTGTAGGCTATAGCTATATCTATAGTATCTATAGATATCAGACATGGACAGGTCTGATCAGGTCTGAGCGTATTTAAGGCTTCAGACATGAACAGACATGAGCAGGCATGAACAGGTCTGATCAGGTCTGAACGTATTTAACGCTTCAGACATGAACAGACATGAGCAGGCATGAACAGGTCTGATCAGGTCTGAGCGTATTTAATACTTCAGACATGAACAGGCATGAGCAGGCATGAACAGGTCTGAACGGATTTAACGCTTCAGACATGAACAGACATGAGCAGGCATGAACAGGTCTGATCAGGTCTGAACGTATTTAACGCTTCAGACATGAACAGACATGAGCAGGCATGAACAGGCATGGACAGGTCTGAGCGTATTTAATGCTTCAGACATGAACAGGCATGAACAGGTCTGATCAGGTATAATTTCAGGCCTCCCGGGAAAAAATGATCAGATCTGATCAGACATGAACAGGCATGAGTCTTCAGGTCTGATCAGGTATGAAAAATGACCGGGTCTGATCAGACCTGGCCAGGCATGTTCAGGTCTGATCAGATCTGTTCATGTCTGACTCGATCAGGTCCATAAAAAAAAAAAAATCGGTGCCGACGGGGATTCGAACCGTACACCTCGCGCTCTTCAGACTGACACTTTACCTCTTGACCAAATGATTCATCTTAACTTGAGAGTATCTTTCGAGCTACTTCAAGTAATTCAAATTTTATACATGATTTATCCTTATAGTTAACGGAGTTCTATACCTAATTTATTAATTATTAATAATTAATCATATATTACAGTGATTTATTCGGAACGGCTATGTATTTTTTTTCGCTCCATTAACATATGGTTCTACACTGAGAGAGAATTTTATTCAATAGTAATAAAACAGTTTATTTGGACTTGAAAAAAAATTTAGTTAATATTAATAAAATTATATTTCATATAAATAAAATTATATTAGTATTTAATAAAATTTCATAAGTATTTAATAAAATTTTCTTAAATACTAATATGTGTTTATTAAAATAACCACGAACGACGCTTTCGTTTGCTGTCATTAATACGAATATTAAGTCATTAAAAGAAATAATCTCAAAAAAAAAAAAAAAATTAATATTCATCAATTAATTATAATATATTCAAATATATTTTCACAGTAAAGTCTTTTACTAAATAGTATTAAGATTTTTAACAAGACATCCTAACCTAACCTATTTGTTTACTTCATGACGAATCACATGTAGAGATTTTAAATAATAAAAATAAATAAATATTCGATTGAATTTATGAAATCATAGTCTTTATTTTTAACAAATGCGTCCCTACATTGTCTGGTTTTCTGCTTCTGTTTTCATTTTATTAAATAATGTCTAACTCTTATCGATTCATTTGTGAAATTTTTAAATTTAAGTGCATAAAATTAACATCCACTCGGATAACAACAGTTGTAGACTTTGTATTTCAAAATATAGTTCCGACAAAATTCAATTTTACTTAATTATTTATTCAATTAATTACTGATCAATACTTGTTAGTTAGTTGATTAATGAATTTTCTTTATATTACATGTAGATAAATATTCATTACATACTAAGAAACATTTATTAGTATTTAATAAAATTTTTATTAGTATTTAAGGAAATTTAATTAATATTTAATAAATTTTTATTTGGGATTAGCCAAATAAACGTTTTATTAAATAGTAATAAAATTTCATTACTATTAAATAAAATTGTCTCTCAGTGTTGGCTAGATATCAGACATGGACAGGTCTGATCAGGTCTGAGCGTATTTAAGGCTTCAGACATGAACAGACATGAGCAGGCATGAACAGGTCTGATCAGATCTGAACGTATTTAACGCTACAGACATGAACAGACATGAGCAGGCATGAACAGGTCTGATCAGGTCTGAGCGTATTTAATGCTTCAGACATGAACAGGTCTGATCAGGTATAATTTCAGGCCTGATCATACATGAACAGGCCTGCTCAGGTCTAATTTCAGGCCTGATCAGATATGAACAGGTCTGCTCAGGTCTAATTTCAGGCCTGATCAGATATGAACAGGTCTGATCAGTCCTGATCATTTTTTCCCGGGCTGATCATACATGAACAGGCCTGCTCAAGTCTAATTTCAGGCCTGATCAGATATGAACAGGTCTGATCAGTCCTGATCATTTTTTCCCGGGTAGTATGGTTCCCCTGTTTGGAAAAAAAACAATATCGTTTAATTGTACATGTTCTTTCAATATAAAAAATAAAAAGCCATCACCGGATTTTAGATTTTGTACTAATTATAAATCCTAAAATTCATTAGCGCACAGTTAAAAATAATTTTCTTATCTTATTGAGTTTGATAACTCAATTGTTAATATAGAGCAATTATTAAAATAACTTACCATTCTTTTCAGACGTTTACATCGTTTTTGTAGATTGGCAGAACGTCGTTTTTGAGTAATTGTACTTTCTAAAACAGTTGAAGTTGAATAATATTTCTGTAAACGATGACGTAAAATTCTACAAGATTTATATCTTGAATTCGCTTGATTTCTCTTATAGGAATCATCACCAGCAAGCACACCCTTACAAACTTTTGAAAATCTAAAATTTAATGTAATTATTAAAAAATTACTTGTAATCTTACTTATCGTAGCAGTTAATTTATTTATTATTACAAAAAACAATCTTACTTGTTATTGTCAATTTGAGTTCCAACGCATATTGGCCATCTTTCTACTGATTTTAAGTAATCGTAGATACCCTGATAAAACAGAATAATTTGATATGATAAAGAATGATTAAAAAATTAATCATTTTTAATGATTTCAAATCACGTAAATCATTTTCGAAATTTCACAATGAATCATTATGAATCATTTTGAATAATGGGAAATAGGCAGTATATGAAATGATTAAAAATGATTAAAAATTTTTAATCATTTCAAAACATTTCTAATCCTGAAATAATGTTCAAATTTTTGTCTCCAGTTATGATTAAAAATGATTCAACTAGTATTTAAATTTTTAAATCATGTGAAATCATTACTAATCCTAAAATACTTTCTGAATTTTAGTTACCAGTTATGATTGAAAATGATTCGGTCAGTATTAAAAATTTTTAATCATTTTATATCCTTTTTAATCGTAAAATAATGCTCGAATTTTTTTCGCCGATTATGATTGACTATGATTAGGTCAGTATATGAAATTTTGAATCATTTCAAATCATTTTTAATCCTGAAATAATGCTTGAATTTTTGTTACCGGTAATGATTAAAAATGATTCAGCTAGTATTAAAAATTTTGAATCATGTTAAATCATTGCAAATCCTAAAATACTTTCTGAATTTTTGTTTCTAGTTATGATTGAAAATGATTCGGTGAGTATTAAAAATTTTTAATCATCCTCAATCTTTTTTAATCGTGAAAAAATGATCGAATTTAATCACTGGTTATGATTGATTATGATTCGGTTAGTATTAAAAATTTGGAATCATGTTAAATCATTGCAAATCCTAAAATACTTTCTGAATTTTTGTTACTAGTTATGATTAAAAATGATTCGGTGAGTATTAAAAATTTTTAATCATTCTAAATCTTTTTCAATCGTGAAATAATGCTCGAATTTTTTTCACTGGTTATGATTGAATATGATTTGATTAGTATTACAAAATTTATATCATGTTGAATCATTATGAATTCTAACATACTTTATACATTTTTGTCACCAATTATGGTTGAAAATAATTTCGTTAGTATTAAAAATGTGGAATCATTTAAAAAATTTTGTAATCATGAAATAATGCTAGAATGTTTGTAACCAGTTATAATTGGAAATTATTTGATTAGTATTAGAAAATTTGTGATTATGTCAAATAATTTGACATCATAAAATAATGTTTAAATTTTTGTTATCCGTCACGAGTTGAAATGATTCGGATAGTATAAAGAAGTTTTCAATAATGGTAAATTATTACTATTGGAGAAATTTCGATTAAACGAAATGGTTTGATAAAACCACCAATGGTTAATTTATATTATTATTTTTTTTAACGTTATAGAGTAGTGTACATCATTTTCAAAATTAATCATTCATTATTTCAAATCGTTGTTAATACTATTTTCGGCTTGGAAAATATCTGGAGACAGAGTGATTTGGAAGTATTTTGAATTTTTAATAGTCATCATCATAATGGTTATTGAAATAATATTTGAATTTATTCTTCAGCACTGAATTCTAGTCTCACCACTTTGAAATTTTCTGCATTTTAATTTTTTACCTTACGATTTTATTGCGAAATTCTCTCATTGTTGTACATTGTAAAAATTCGAGAGTAAATTCCGAATGAAATTTCACTTTCATAACTCGGAGTAAAACATAAAATTTTTTTTCAACTACAAAAATTGAAAAAATAATTAAAATTTGAAAAAAATTCTTTAATTAAACAAAAAAAAAAAATAAAAGGCTACATTAATTTTCACACCAACAACAACTATTTCTTACTTTTATTTACCAGCCGGAATAAAAAAAATTATCTATAATTGTATATACTGATATATTAATATACATGAAAAATGGCCCGATATAAATATATATTATTGTATAGAATCACATATAATTATGTAGAATTATATGTGATTATTTCCATAGAAATGAAAAAAATTTGGCGTGCACGAGAACCGAACCACGGACCTGACGCTTGAAAAACTAATTCACTATTTTTTTTTTAAAGAAGTTTATTTGCTTATGAAAATCCATTTACTAATTCACTACCTGTTTACTTCCCTGTTGAAAATCTCCAATAAGATCCCATCAAAAGCGACAAAAGCCACTTAGAAACCAATAAAATTTATGGGTTTCTAAGTGGCTTTTGTCGCTTTTGATGGGATTCTATTGGAAATTTTAAACAGGGTTATATATAAGACTTACTTATTTATTGGAGTTTGTAAAAACTAGAAGTAATGCAAATCGTATACATGATCGATTTGTAGTGAACAAAATTTTTTATAAAATTTATAAATTATTAATATATATATATATATATAGGGAAAGTGGGTTTCGTAGACCGTCAATCACGCAAAAACTACTGAACATATTGACATGGGACTAGGACCATTCGACGCGGAATGAATTGTAGATGGTTATAGGCTACTTATTTTTCGAATTCCATCAATCCTTCACCATTTTATTTCTATTTAACTTAGATAAACATTTTTCCCGCCCATAAAAACAAAAGACGAGCATTTTTCTTCAATTCATTTGTTTTTTTATCGGAAGGGTATTACGTTTTTTTTTTTTTTTTTTGAGAATTTAGTTCCATCTACCATCGCATGGGCGGATGCGTGGGCAGATGCATGGGCGGATGCGTGGGTGGAAAATTTTACTAATTATTTCATTTAGGCATGAAGGGTATTAGGTTTTTTTTTTTTTTTTTTTTTTGAGTATTTAGTTCCATCTACCAACGCGTGGGCGGATGCGTGGGCAGATGCGTGGGCCCATGCGTGAGTGTAATATATATAAGCGAAATAGGGTTTATTTGACTAAAGTTGACGTCAAAACTACTGAAGCTATCGGGATGGGACTGCTACCATTCGACGCAGAATTTTCCGTAGATGGTTATGGGCTACTTATTTTTTGGATTTCATCAACCTGTAACAGGGAAAATCGAACTTCTCGGGGTCATTATCGACCACTTAATTAACGCACGGTAGGTCAGGGCTTTCCCTTACCTTTCGATTTTTGACAAGTAGTTTCGACTTGTCACCGGGCGTGCTAATCGAAAGTCCCCACTACAGTCCCCGTAAAATAAAGCGGGGCATAACAATAGGAAAGTTCGAGAGCCGGAGTTGGAGGGTTATAAAAGAGCCGACAGGAGGGACATCGAGGCTTTTTCCCTTCTGGAAGCCAGTGGCCTTTTGTCCTTGTGAATCAGTGACCTTGTTGAGATCAGTTTAAGTCAATAGAGTGCAAATTTGGACATCGAGAATAAAGAGCAACTGCAGAGGAAGTTATCAGGGCATTTTTGGAATTGGACTACCCTGCCGCACCCTGGTTCAAGACGACAAGACGCCAAGCAGCTAAGCCCGCCAAGTTGTATCGGAGTATCAGTCGTCGTTGAATAAAACAATAATTGAGTCTCCAAGTATTTTCGATTATTGTAGACCAGATTTGATTATTGATTTAATTAAGAGGCTGAAATAATTAAATTTAATTTCTCAAGCGGTCATTTTTATATTAAAGAATTCGTACTTTAGTTTTTATTGTCAAGGTCAAGTAGTTAGTTTTGTCGCTGAACTTTTATATTTAATGGATAAATTGTTAATTTATTGGTAAAGAATTTATTAGTAATTTATTATAGGCCTGTTGGCTATAATAAATTAATTTTAGTTAGGAATTTTCGAGACAGAATTTATTTAAGAAATATCGCTTAGAATTTATTTAAGGAGGATTAAGAATTAAAATCGAAGGTCGGAATTTTGTGTTAAGTAATTGTTAGGCGTAATTTTGGTAATTTTGGAAAATGCGAAGTTTTGAGATTCAGTTTTATTGGTAATTAAGATGTATGAATAAAGTAGAGAACTCTATAGAATGAAGTTAGCGTCGGTGGACGATTTTATATGGAAGTTAGGTAATTATGGTATTACATGGTATTCCGTCAGGTAGACGAGGTTGTTTATGTGAAATTAGTTCAGATAATTGAATAATTAAGAAGTTTTTATTGGGTAAAATATGTTGTTTGTTATTCCGTCAGTTGGACGAGGGTTTAAGAAATTAAGAATCTAGATGCGTAATGGTCTATGATTAAATTAAGAAATTAAGAATCTAGATGCGTAATGGTCTATGATTGAATTAGAAAATTAAAGATAGATGCGTAATGGTCTATGATTGAATTAGAAATTGAAGATAGATGCGTAATGGTCTATGTTGAGTTAAGAAATTGAAGATAGATGCGTAATGGTCTATGTTGAGTTAAGAAATTGAAGATAGATGCGTAATGGTCTAAAAGTGAATTAGGAAATTAAGAAGATAGATACGTAATGGTCTATGTTGAGTTAAGAAATTAAGAAGATAGATGCGTAATGATCTATGGTTAAAAGAATTTAATGATATTTAGTTGTAAGTTTTGGCAAGTGCCTGCGTAGGTGAGAGGTTCTCAAATTTAGTGATTGATAGGTTAATTTTAAGGGCAATATTTTAAGAAATTTTGTTAGAATTAAATTGTTTATATTAAATAAATAATTGAATTGTTAATTGTTAATAATTGTTTCTCAGCATTACTTTTACAGCCTTTCTCAACTTCTCACGACCCGATCTTTCCTTCTCATGCTCCCTGGTTTCTGGGACACCGAGTATAAAATCCCAGTGGCGCCCTTTTCAAAGAGGAAAGGGGTGACCAATTGGACAGGGCTAACCACCCCGTTACAAACCATTTGTCATTTTTTTTACGATTTACTTTTACATACATTTTTTCCCGCTAAGAAAAACAAAAGACTCTCATTTTTTATTCATTTGTTTTTAATACGATTTTCTTTTGTTTTTATTACATAACCTTGATATTTGATTGATTTAACGTCATTTAAAAAAAGTTTAAGAAAAAGAAGCTTATTATTTTTGGTGAACTAAGTATCGAAAATTTATGTTTATATGCTGATCGTATGTTTGGTTATGATAATTATCTGAAAATTAATTGGTTTCGTGAAATAAAATAGTTAGATATCTATGAAATCTACTGAAAATGTTGTTGTTTATAAACTAGAACTTTTTGAAACATGAAACTTCAACCATATCTATTGAGATTTAATAACATTTATTAAAAATTTCCTTACAGCAAACGTCTCTTTAGCAGCGGGAAAAAAGTAATTGCTAGGTTTCCAAAACTTAACATTACATGTAGTAATTCGGTCAACGGATTAAGAATTTTATATACATATTATTTTTGCTGATTACATAACTTATAAATTGTTCTTATTGCGGGATCGCGGGAATGTATCTGATTAAAATGAATGCATTTTCCAAACACTGGGTATGTGAAAAATAAATTTGGCTACTTATTTAAATAGAATTCGTAAAAAACATGCTAAATTTATTTTCTATAAAATATTGATGTCACTGAGAAAATTTTAAATAAAAAAAAAATTCTTTGCAATTGAAGCTAGACAGATTTCAACTTTACTTATGAGACTTACAGTGACTTTAACTAAAATTTCAATACTCATTTGGAATCTGTACAAATCAAAACAATACTCTAATTAAATTTCAAGTCTAGATCTAAAAATGCAATTTTATAAAGCGCCCAGCGAAGCGGGCGGGTAACAGCTAGTATATATATATATATATTTTATATAATGGTATCTAATGGATATAATGATATATAATGAAATTTTTAAGATGCTCCATTGCTTTAAAATTTATAATTACTTTAAAATTAAAAAAGAATAGAAGTAGAATCAGAATTAAAAGCTCTAATTTTGATGGAATTATTTGTTTAGTATATATGGAACTATATATTGCTGGAGGGCTTGGGTAATAATTTTATAGCTGGACAAAATTATTAATTTCGTGAAATCCAATTTTTCTATGAGTTAAAACAGTTCCTATTTCATTATTTGATTTGCAAAATACTATAGATTAAAAAATTATTAATCATTGAAGCAATAGACGCTTAGATAAAAAAAAAGAGAAAATGTTTAATTTATAGTAATCAAAAAATACCCACTGGAGTAAAAAAATTTATATGCAATTATATATGATTCATGTATAATTATACATGATTTCCGTATAAATATATATTATTATTTATAATTTTATATAATCATATATATTTTTTTTTTTATATTTGGTTATTTATAATTATATTTATATTTATAATTATATAATTGTATATAATTATTAAAAAAATGTTGCATCTAATTTTGTATTATTATACATATTCATATGTAATTATGTACGACCATATGTAATTATATATAATTGTAATATAATTATATATGAGTATATACAATTATATATAAATTTTTTTTTCCAGGTAGTAGGAAAAAAGGTGTTTATTCTGTAGATCTTATTTCATTAATAATCTAAATAAAATCTTCCTCGCTTTGAATTTTACTCTGAAAGGAATTAAAGGCTCAAAAATCATTATTTTTCCATTCATGCCTTTTATTTTTACAATGTATAGCATAACTTTGATGGCGAGCAATTAAAAAAAAATTTCTTACAAACCCGGGTAAAAAAAATTTTATATATTTTTACAATAATCACAAGAACATGTATAATTATATATAATATAATTTTTTGTACCCAGGAATCTTTATTTTTTTAATTACTTCGGTCCCCTCATAAATGTAATAAATTGATTGAAGAATTGATGAATAATTGTAAAGGTCTGACGAATTTAGAATAATTCCGCTTATAATTTAAACTACTAACCGCAGTCACTATGTGACTGCCGAGACGTACGGATTATTAATAAACAATCTTTGTCTCTACGATTTTTTTGATATTTTGAATTATAATACACATAATTTGGGCACTTTTGAAGTAACATTGAAAAACGATAGTGCTGTGACAGGATCAATAAGAAAAAATTTAATAGTAAATATTCCAGAACAAATTTATGGGGTCAAAAACTATTTTAAACTCCTCTACACTGATAGAAGGATTTGTTTATAGTTAAAAATATTTGTTAATATTTAACAAATCATTTATTAGAGACCACTTTTTAGTCCTTAACAAATATTTCTTAGTATTTAAAAAGATTTATTAATATTTAATAAATGAATATCTGATTTATCAAATACAAACAAATCATTTTAAATACTAAGAAATATTTGTTTGATACTAAAAAATGGTCTCTAATAAATGATTTGTTAACTATTAACAAATATTTTTTTAATACAAATAAATCCTTCTATCAGTGTAAGAAATTGATGATCACAAAAAAAAATATAAAACTGTGAAAAAACAAGAATTCTTGTCAAAACGTTTCTGATGATACCGAATATAACTATCAAAAATTGTTTTTTTAATATTGATGTGCCAGTTACAAAATTGTTTTTAAACTTTCAATAATTTAGATAATAAATTTATTATCGTTGAAAAATATCCAATCGTACAAAAGGATAAATTCAGGTTACGACCTTTCTTACGAAACCAAATTAAACTAAAGAAATCCAATTTATGATGAAAATAAATCCGATACAAAACTTAGAGTCTTTATTATATATATATATGGATTTATTTTTGACATATAACCGCATTTACATTTACAGAACAAAATATATAAATAAATAAACAAATGACGTTTATCGCGAAATTCGAAACTATTAATGACTACTCCTAAGACTTATTATAATAAATTAACTATTACTATAAAACATAAAACATTGAAAAAGACATAAATTCGGATCAAGACCTTCCTAATAGTACTAAATTAATATAAAATAACTCATTTTATTCTATAAATGTGCTGAAAAGTAAATTTTTCTTATATTCTTTCAATTACATAGATTACATATAATTATTTGTCAATAAAAGAATGTATTGATTTTTTACCCATTTCTAATTCTTTAAAAAACTATTTATTTAAAAAAAAGATGAATGAAAATAATTCATTGAAACATTTGAAAGTATTGAATCAATTTTAATGATAAAAATATAATTAAAAATAATTAAGAATTTTCAATCATTTCAAATCATTTTTAATCATAATTTTATGATTAACAATGATTTAAAATAACTTAATCATTTTGAATAATTTTTAATTATATTTTTATGATTGAAAATGATTGAAAATGATTTAAAATTCTTAATCATTTCAAATAATTTTTAATTATATTTTTATGATTAAAAATGATTTAGAATGATTAACATTTTTTAATCATTTCAAATCATTTCGTTTTATCAGGGAATTGCAAATTATTTCTTATCCTAATTAATTAATATTTTTATAGAAATTATAATGACAATTATTTATTCTTAAAAATATTTATTTATGTATGTGTATAGTCAAATGAAAATTTTTAATTTATTTTATAGATACAAGTAGTATAGAATTTCGCGATTGTCATTTGTTTAAAAATGTCAATTTTTTTTTTCTTAACGTTTTGTTGTTGAGAGTGTGTATTGAAGAGCTAAATTAAGTAAGTATGGATATTTATTTTTAATAATTTTGCATTTGGATAACTTTTTATTGTATGTAACAATATCTAAACTAATATTTATTAACGCAGATCATGGGTGGATGTAGCTTTCCTGACTGTCATAACAGCAGTGAAAAGGGTTTTAAAATGCTGAGGTTTTCTCGTTCAGTTGAGATGAGAAGTAAATGGGCATCTGCTTGTAAAATTTCAAAACCCATTACTGAGAATTCTCGTTTGTGTGAGGTATTTACCACCATGATAAAAAAAAGTAACTTGCCTGACGAAAAAAAATCTTGAACCAAAAGAAATCTATTTGGAAAGAATAATTTTTCTGAGTGAAGAGAAAAAATTTTTAATCTAAGATAATACTCTTCGTTTCAGTACATTTTTCTAAATTCAAAAAATTTTTCCCATTTTTGTTAATATTACCCACGTTCGACAGCTTGTAGAGTACCAATCACTTGGTGGACCTGTTCTAGTAAAAGGTCTTACCACTGCTATTTTAGACCCACCACAGTTCGATAAAATGCACGTTGGACTGGCTAGAAAAATTTTTAGCTATGAAATGGGACATGCATTAATTCTAGCGGCGCAAACTGGTCTTCTTCCGCAAACAGCTATGACCACTGGGTGGTTTATTTTATTATGTAGTCAGTGGTATGAGTTCATGGTTTGTCGGCACAAAAGTAACTCACGGAACTTATGGCGCATCGTTAGAACGAGTAGAGTTTCTGCAGAGCTTTATTGAGATTATCAGAGAACTACAAGTTAGCTCTGATAATAGATGGAAACCGATACAACGGGGCATCATTCTGGCTACTACTACTGCGTTAAAATTACGAGAAGATCTAGTTCTGACAAAAAAATTGGAGTACCTTCTTACGGGGCATCAGACTTCTAGTTCTGGAGAAAATTTATTTTCTCAGGTTCGAGCTGGTGGTGATATTCACCCTAAACTTCGCCAATATTACGCTACCGAATGCGCTTGATTGCAGTGGCTCAGTATTTATGTGTCCCTGCGTCTGTATCATATGAAGACAATGATGAGCCGTACTACATTGAATTTCTCAAGCAAAAAAAAACTGAACTCCAAACTACTAATGATGATTCACAAAATTTCCTTGAAATTCCGGTAAATTGTAAATTATCCGAAATACAAAACTATGGGCTTTATTACCTTTGTGGTTGGGCAGTGTTTACTTGTGCGAACGGTTGCCCGAGAAAAAATGGTTCTATATAATTATATATAATTGTATATAATCATATATGATTATATATGGAATCACATATATAATTATATACAATTATATATGATCATACATAATTATATATAATCATACATGATTATATATGGAATTGTATATGAGGTTATATATAATCATATATAATTATATATGACTATATATGGAGCAATATACAACCATGCACGATTATATATAGTTCCATATACAATTATATATAAGTATATAGAATTATATATAATCATACATGATTATATATGGAATTGTATATGAGGTTATATATAATCATATATAATTATATATGACTATATATGGAGCAATATACAGCCATGCAAGATTGTATATAATTCCATATACAATTATATATAAGTATATGGAATTATATATAATCATACATGATTATATATGGAATTGTATATGAGGTTATATATAATCATATATAATTATATATGACTATATATGGAGCAATATACAACCATGCACGATTATATATAGTTCCATATACAATTATATATAAGTATATAGAATTATATATAATCATACATGATTATATATGGAATTGTATATGAGTTTATATATAATCATATATAATTATATATGACTATATATGGAGCAATATACAGCCATGCAAGATTGTATATAGTCCCATATATAATTATATATAAGTATATATGCTTATATATAATTAACAGACATAAAAATTTTTTCTTTGAAAAAAAAATTTTTTTTTGGTAATCACAAAAAGTGTAAAATTATGTTTATAATTACGTTTAAATAATTCTGAAATACAAAATTTGTCACATTTTCTATGAGATGTTTTGGTCTGCTCTGCTATTACCTAATAGTAAAATCATTATTTATTTTATTATTTAAATAAGTGTTATATTATAATGAAATTCGGTAAAATAAATAAATTATGAATAATGACTATCCAAATATATATTAAAATCAATTTTTATATTCCATTTATGATAAACTCATATGATACATTATGTAGATCATAGAATCATTATTATCTAAGACAGCAGCACAGCAGACACTTCAAGACGCACAGAGATCGCCAAAGTTAAGCAGCATTGAGCAGGGTTAATAGTTGGATGGGTGACCGCTGGTATTATAGCTATAAAATTATATCTAGATATTTTTTTTTTGCATTTTAATTGGTTACACAGAATTGCGTAGGACCATATTAAATATTCTATCCATAAAATTAACCCAATAATTAATTAGATGTAATAAATATATAATTAAATATTGTTATATATAATTATATATAGTTATATATAATTAGATATGATTATATTTGGCCATTTTTCATATATAATCATATATAACCAATTTATATATAAATATATATAATTATATATAAATATTTTTTCTCGGGTGTAATGATTGTGAGGCAGCAATAATCTCTTCAGTTCCTTTGCCTAACGCGAGTACGGCTTGGACGGATGCAATAAATCGAGGAAACTTGAAACATCCGACAGAGGCAGTATATACACTTTTGAAGACTGCGGAAGAAGTTTTTGCTACTTACAGAAAATCTCTTCTCCATTTGCAATCTGTGCATGAAAAAGTAATGAAGAGTGTCCTGGAAACTGCTGATCAATTATTAGTCTTCCCAAAATGTCATGGTATTCGCGACAAAATACTCGGAAAATTTATCTCATTGCGACTCCATGTTCTCGCAAAAGACATTACAGTGCAACCTGATAATCCCAATGTTGCAGTCTTCAGCTCTAAGAGCGCATATATGCGCACGTCAACAAAAACCGTCCGTAAATAAGTTAATTATACTACATTATTTATTCTTCTTTCTCAATAAAATTGAGGCTTTCAATTTTTAAAAGTTACTTGCTGGGTGACAATATTTTATACATATATTAGTCCTTGGAATAAATATATTTTATCTATATATACTGTCCATCATATTTTCTATTGTAATACGTTGAATTTGTTGATTTGATCAATAATAATTTCA
Source organism: Cotesia glomerata (assembly GCF_020080835.1). Taxonomy (NCBI): domain Eukaryota; kingdom Metazoa; phylum Arthropoda; class Insecta; order Hymenoptera; family Braconidae; genus Cotesia; species Cotesia glomerata. The sequence continues at coordinate 19,526,106 of NC_058160.1, forward strand.
TATATTTTGCACAATAAACTTAAAAAAAAGTACTTGTTTCAATAAATTAAAATGACTGTATACATACTAATTACTTACCTGTTATTAGACGAGCTCTAATCTAATTATTTTTACTAATAATTAATAAATAATAATAATACATTCAGTATAAGACCTGAGAATCTATTGGAATAATAAAAATTATAATAAAAATATAGAATAATTGTAAAAAAAAAAATTAGAATTGCCGAGTTTCGAACCCGGACTTGGTAAATGAAAAGTTATCAAAAAGTGTAGGCGCCACAATAGAGCTTAACGTATCGATGTGAGAGGTAAATGATAAACTGCGTTTAGGAAAAACCGGTTTAACCGGAAAATTTACGGATGCAATAAAAAAAGTTATTTAAAGGTTTTTATTTAATTATGATTATTTATTATTATTGTTAGAGGGTGAAAATAATTTTTTTATGCAATGATTATTTATTAAATAAAATTTATTATTATTGCGAGAGTTAGCATGAAAATACTTTAGTTGCCGGTTAGTGTGTCTGACACACTCGTGGTGGCGCGACCGCTTGACACATTTCCCATCATGCATTGCAGGATTGGAATACCTTCTTATATATTACATTCCTCCGTGCCGATTACACGGCATCCCTATGAGAGAAGCTGTTGTGTATTGGCCCCAAAGTCATCCTACTTACGTGCCCTCTGCTGGAGTTTTGCTGTAGTTCATCTCCCCTCTTGCTCTTCCCCTCCCGTGATCACCGACAAGCGCGGGCTTGCCCGCGTCTCTCGTCATAGCGTTGAGTATTTTCGGCCACTAAGGTCGTCCATTTTTGTTATTACGAATAAACCAAATAAGTTAAACCGAATTTTAATTATAACTCGGCGTAAATTAAAGAAAAAGAATATTAAATTAGGCAGCAATTGCTACGGATTATTATAAACGGGACGAATACCTAGATAAGCAGTATGTCGGATCATACAGAGGAACAGCTAGAAAGCGGTGGCAGTAATGGCGGTCATACGCCGAAACGACATCGGGAGAGGGAAGTCAATAGTAGTAGTAGTGACTCAGGGCGTTCAAGAGCGCCTACTCTTCCTCCTCTTCCTCCTCGCAAGCGTCGTCGTTTCTCGGACACAAGCAGAGAGATAAGGGCGCTACATGAAAAGGTAGAGTTGCTTTCCGATCTTTTGTTGCAGAGACCACACGCACCTGAGCCTCCAGTCGTGAGCGTGACTGCGACAGACCCACAGACAAGCGTCCTGAACTTAGGACAATGCAAGACCGAGGTCGATGCGAAGAAGCTGGTACAACAGGCGGATCCCGAGAGCCTGAAAACTCTGTGCGATCTTCAAAGATTTGGTCTTCCAGATTGGAAGGAAATCAGGTATTCTAACACTTTAAAAGAGTTCTTAGCGTCTCCAGGATTTTCAGAACTAAAGGTGAACGAGGAGCTCTGTTACTTGGATAGGGCCAAAGATCCAGTGCTCTCAACGGAGCGGGTCCTGGCAGGCCTGTCAAATGCGGTTTTAACGCAGAGCAGCATTTTATAGAGCACACTGCAAGACATTGTAGAATGGTCTCACTCGATTGAGGGAGGAGTGAGTCCAGAATTATTGTTAAGCATGTTTTCCTTGAATTTCGGGCCAGAATCCGAGATGTTTAAGAATTCCCAGAAGATGTTACAGATCATTTGCGGTAAGAGAGCTTCGTGCATCGAGGCAAGACGCGAGAGGATATTGACAGAGGCACCTAATAAGCAAGTGCAGGGGGCCTTACGCAGAATTCCGCCTAGCTCGGAACACCTCTTTGGCAAGGAGAACCTGTCAACATTAATTACGTCTTTAGGTGGTGCTCAGACATGGCTAAAGGAGCCTTCGCACAGCAGTAGCAGACACGGTAACGCGAGTTCAAGCAGAACTTCCAAACGCGATAATTTTCGCACCGATTATCAGCCAAGACCTTCTCAGGTCTCTGGGAATAAGCCGGACCAGCAGAAAACTTCATCCAAGCCCAGATTTCCAAGGAAAGACTCAGCAAAACCTAGACAGTCCGGGTCATTTCGAAAAAAATTCGAAAAATGACTATATGGCAGCACCCAGATTCACAGGAGGTCAGCTGGCCAGATTCGTCGCAGTATGGAGAAGCCTAGGAGCTCCTCAGGTAATTCTAGACATAATATAAAATTTCCACATTCCATTTATAGGGAAACCGCCTCTATCGACCAACTGGCGAGAGCCACAATACAAGACAGAGTGCTCGACACAGATGGCGGAACAGATCGAGACCCTGGCGGGCCAAGGCGTCTTAGAAAGAGTTTCGGAACCAGGACCGAGCTTTGTCTCAAAGATGTTTCTGGTAAAGAAGAGCGACGGCGGCTGGCGGCCGATCTTCGATTTGAGAAACCTGAACAGGTATGTAGAGACAAGAGAGTTTCATCTAATTTCGCACGCAAAAGTTCCAGATTTTATACAGCCCGGAGACTGGCTAATCCGAGTCGACATGTCTCAGGCGTATTTCCACATCCGAGTGGCGAGTTCTCACAGGTGCTTCTTACGCCTGCTCTTCAGAGGAGAACTGTGGCAGATGACGAGCTTGCCCTTTGGCCTCTCAGCTGCGCCTCAGGCCTTCTCAACCGTAACGAACTGGGTAGCAGAAACCCTTCGTTCACGAGGCCTGAGAGTTCTGGTCTACCTAGACGACTTTCTAGTAGCATGCCAGAACAAGAACGAGTTGGTTGCCCAGGTATCCATGATGGTAGAGCTGCTGGAATCCCTGGGCTGGCAGATAAACCGGAGCAAGAGCATTCTAAGACCTTGCCAGGACTTAGAGTTTCTCGGCATAAGATCGAATGTCGAGAGGGAAGAGATGAGTCTGCCAGAAAAGAAAGTCGCAAAGATTATAAAGCTGACGACGGACATAGAAAGAGCTCAAAGTTGTACCTTGAAGGAGGCCCAGTACCTCCTGAACACTTAAACTTTGCTAACTTCGTTGTTCCGAGAGGACAGCTCCATTGCCGCTACCTCCAACGATTCTTGATGGGATTCAATCAGAGCCGACCTCGCGAGAGACGGCAGATAAGCTTCCAGATCCAGGACGAACTCGCTTGGTGGGCGAAGGCCGCGAGTCTAACATCTCCGCTCCACAAGAGCGAAGTGACACATTTTCTGGTTACAGATGCATCCAACCTAGGCTGGGGAGCCCAGCTGAACGGAGTACTGATGTTGGGAAATTGGTCAAAAACCCAGAGGAAGTGGCACTCCAACAAGAAGGAGATGCTAGCGGTATACCAGGCGCTGGCCCAGCAGGGTCAATGCCTGAGAGGAGCCCACATCCTCCTGCAGTCGGACAATCGTACGGTGGTTTCCTACATCTGAAAGGAGGGGGGAACAAGGTCATTGGAGCTATACAGCCTCACGTACCAGCTCCTCACCCTGGTCGACGAGCTCCAGATAGTGCTGTCAGCATATTACCTTCCAGGAAGATACAACGGCACCGCAGACCGACTCTCGAGAAAAAGGGCGCTACCCGAGTGGCACCTCCTACCAGAGGCTACCGAGGAGATCTTCAGACAATGGGGAACACCAGAAATAGATCTATTCGCCTCGGCCGAGTCCACAGTGGTCAAAACTTATGTATCGCTAGACTGCAGAGATCGATCGACAGCATTTACAGATGCCTTCAGTCAGGCATGGGACTTCAACCTCGCTTGGCTGTTTCCTCCGCCCAGCTTAATTCCACGGGTACTAGCGCACCTGAACAAGTGCCAGGGCCAGTTCCTACTAGTAGCTCCCAGGTGGGAGAGGACTTTCTGGCTACCGGATCTAGCCAACAGGAGTGTAGAACCTCCTATGACGATCAGGAATCTAGAGAGGGTACTGATAGACCTGACAACAGGCAACCCACCTCCACAGGTAGAGCAGCTTACTCTGCAGGTGTGGAGGATTGGGTGTGGAAGTCAGCTACCAAGGACTGGAAGCCCCAGGAAAGAGATTTGATTAAATCTAGCTGGAGAACTTCGACACTGTCGACATACAGAGCACCACTCAACAGATGGATCACCTGGTGCCAGAAGAACAACCTAGACCCTGGTTCTCCGAGAGGATCGGACCTAGCGAAATTTCTTGCAAGTCTCCACTTAGAGGAGGGTCTAGCGTACAGTACGATCCTAGTACACAAATCGGCAATTGCGACATTTTGCTCAGGAGGGCAGAGCATGGACCTCTCAGCAGATTTCCTGGTTCGCCAGGCTTTGAAGGCCATCTCCACTGCTAGACCTAGGAAGATAAAGGCGTCAGTATGGGACACCGGACTCCTGTTCAAGTGGTTAACCGCCGAAATTCCAGGGTTAACCCTGTTTGAGGTAGCACGACGAACAGCGACCATATTATTGTTGGCTTCAGGTCGCCACATCCATGATTTGACTCTATTAAGAATTTCGAAAGAGCACGTGACCAACCTGGGAAAAGAAATCATCTTGTGGCCCGCCTTCAGGCCGAAGACGGACAGGGCGAGCTTCAGGAAATCTGGTTGGAGGCTATCCAAGAATAGTAACATTAGGATTTGCCCAGTAACGTGGACCAGAACCTGGATAGAGCTGTCAGAAAAGAGACGTGAGGGTAGTAACCTGGAGGAACTTTTCATAACATTAACGGGGCCAGTCAGGGCGGCCTCGCAGACTGTAATATCGGGCTGGATCCGCTCGGTGTTGAAGGACGCAGGCATCGATGCGTCACCAGGTAGCATCCGAGCTGCAGTTGCATTCAGAGGGTGGATAGATGATATGCCGGTGCAGGAGATATTAGACAGAGGCAACTGGAAGTGTTCGGAAACATTCGCAAGGCACTATTGCAGGCAGGTTACCAGGGAGGAAGAAGCACCAGCGATCTCACTGGCGAGCAATTTCAAGCCTACCTAGGCGAGTAGAGAAAAAGAGAGTGCGAAGCGGAACTGATCTCTGGTATTGAAACTTATCTAAACTTTATTATTTTTGTTATTAATTCATAACTTAGATTTAGGAAACATTAACCTAAAAGGAAATATACTATTAAACATTATAACCTTATTGTAGAGTGAGACTCTAATAAACTGGCACACAACGAATTCCCTGGCTCTTCCTTAAAGCCTAGACCATTAGCTAGAAATAAGTAACTATAATTAAGTTAATTTTAGCATCACATAGCATTGAGGTGATCACCAGCAGAAAACAAACAGGTCTCTATAGGGATGCCGTGTAATCGGCACGGAGAAATGTAATATAAGTGTTTTGAACTACAACAAAACACGTATTATATTCCGTAGCCGATACACGGCATCCCGGTGAAATGCCTACTGGATGAAAGCTGCTATGACGAGAGACGCGGGCAAGCCCGCGCTTGTCGGTGATCACGGGAGGGGAAGAGCAAAAGGGGAGATGAACTACAGCAAAACTCCAGCAGAGGGCACGTAAGTAGGACGACTTTGGGGCCAATACACAACAGCTTCTCTCATAGGGATGCCGTGTATCGGCTACGGAATATAATACGTGTTTTGTTGTAGTTCAAAACACTTATATTATCTTACTTCTACCCTCCATAGTTGAAAATTGTTAATTTTTATTTGTCCATTGATATCTTAGATTTAGGTATAGTATATATATGGTATAATCTAGAAAAGATAATTACATCGGATGTCCTCGGTTTTCTTCGGTTATTTACGAAATTAGACGGAATGATACGAACTTCCCACCTGTTCCATGCTTGCGTTATTCTTAAATTGCAACTGGTAGATTAATATTTGTTGAAACATATAATAATAATAATTATTAATATTATTATTGTTTTTTTACAGTGATATCTGTTAATATTTAAAAATTATCGAAATTTTTTTAATTAACATTTACAATAATTGTGATTTTTTATAAATATTAATTTAATATAGTATGTCGTAATATTGATAATAACAATGGATGTTTTAAATAAAATATTAAATTCTGAAATTTCAATTGATGAAATTTTAGAGTGGCTATCTGCAAATGAAAATGAGGTAACTTAAATTTTTTTTTAGTATTTATTTTTATTTTACAACAAATTTCGAGGTTATAATCTATCCTCATGTGTTTATTTATTCATTATTTTTTGTTTATAGAATATTAATTTTTCCAACAACGCGCAAATTAATTCAACACCTACCGAATTTATCTTATGTTTTCTCGATTATTTGAGAAAACAATGTCAAGGGTAAATTAAAATTATTGATGTTTATTGTTTTTCTCTCTTAAATAATTTATTTCAAAAAAATATTTTCTAGGGCACTAGATGTTGATATTCATAATACTGTAGAAAGTCAAGTTAAAAAAAATATCCCAAATACACCATCAAAACAAAACGAGAGTGTTAACAGAACCAGTAGTAATATAAGCTTGGAACATAACAAACAATTGAAATTATCATCAGTGTGTACAGGTAATCAAAATAGTTCACTGGGATTTCACTCTCCTGACACCAAAATTGCAAATATAAGTAACAATATTCAACTGACGAGTACACCAGTGAAAACCATTCATCAAATAACCCAGTCTGCTGAATCTACTAACTTGAACACCACTGATAAATCGGAACCTAGGCATACTATTGATTGTATGTCTAGTTTTAATGAATTATCCCAATCTTTTAGTCCAATCATCAAACATAGCCGTCCACAATGGAGCAATGAAGATCATTCTTTTGGTAACCCTGAATTTTCCGTCAATCGCCAAAGCACATTAAACATATCCCCACACGTAAGACAGCCTACAATAAATGACTCTGTCCATTCTAACACATCTATAGATACAAGTGTTAACCCTTGCAGTCCTGTTTCACCTTTATATACCGGTTATATTCCATCAATATCTAAAAAAAAAAATTATGTCGCTATAAGACAAAGAGCTACTGGAAAAGATATAAATAAAAGTTCTCAATCTAAGCAAAATACTGATAAAAAAAAAAATGATCATAGTCGTAGTATTTGTTTCGGAGATTTTATTGCTCCAGAAAAAAGTAATTCTAAAAAAAATAATAAAAAAAACAGTTCAAAAGATCAGGTTTTGACACCACAATCTACTCATGAAACAGAGCCTTTGCAAAATAAATCATTAACAGAAAATACTAAAAATAAATCTAAATCAAGGCGCCGTATTAAGCCAACAAAATTGAATCTTTCATCTGATACAGGTAACAAATTATTTAAGTTAATATTTATTTTAGAGTACATTTATTATTCCAATAATCTTATTTTAGCAAATCAAGAGGAGGTTTTTGGTGCAGTGAGTAGACCACGAATAGTTAATCCACAATTTGTAGAAGCACAACCGAATGATAAATCAAATGAAATATCATCTTTTGAAACTGAAAGAGAATTATTAAAATTGGAAAGACAAAAACAACCAAAAGTTGATGCTTTTACAGAAGGAAGTAGTCAGGAAGTGAAATGTGTCATTAAATCTCTTAAACCATCTTCATTTGTCGTTCCTCAATTAGAATTTGTTGATAATATTGAAGTGCTAAATATCTTAGGAAAACTTTATGCATCTCTTCTATGTAAAAATTTTATTTTAAATCCTATGTCAGAATTATATTTTATTATTTCTTTAATTACATTTCAATATAAATCATTAGTGGATGAAAATGAAAGCCCAATAACATATTTAAACTCAGGAAGCAATAATTCTGATTCGTTAGATAGATTAAAAAAAAATTTAGGAGTTTCTGATATCGTTGAAGATATAAATGAAATAAGTTGCAACAACGAGTCTCAAAAAAATATCGATGATTCAGAATTGTCAGCTTGTGAATTGGTCGACAAAAAGAAAATTGAACAATCTCAAGATGAACCAAATTACCTTAATACAGCTCATAATTGTATTTATTTTGCGACAACAACTCTTTTTCATGGAAAAAGTTTATTATCGGTATTAGATCGAGCAGCTTTAAAGTTGCTCTATGATAATACATTGGTAGTAGCATTCCAACCAGCACTTCGAGAATATTTGAAAGAATTATACACACTTAAATGTTTACGTTCTAAACAATGTAAACCATATAATGACGCGAGGTAAGTGTGATAAATTAAACAATAACGATGCTATTTATAATAATTATTTTTATTTATAATAAATAAAAAAACTTATTTAAATTTTATTTCAGCACATTGCAGACGAATGTTTGTTTCCAAATGGACACAGATAATCGAGAAAATTTTCCTTCATCTTTAGCATTCTCTACGTTTAGAAAACAACGTGATTTATTCTATGAAATTTTAAAGATATGGGAAGATAATCATTTACTACCAAATTGGTCTTTTCATACAGCATTAGAAAGGAAAATAAATACACTATTATCAATGCATCATGATGTTATTAACTATTATCATATAGCGCGATTGTTGAAATCTCAATTATTAATATCATCTATGCAAATTAGACAAAAGGCAATACTTTAAATTCTTTAATCATTATGTTTTTTAAAATTTTATTTGATAACTTCGTGTAACAATACTTACTATACATAATTATTCAGCAGGAACAACTGGATGATGACCAAACTTCAAATGTTTTAAAATACTTGAAAGGTTTAGATCCAGAAAAGCTGAAACAATTAAAGGAACGGTTAGTTACTCCAACCTCATCAAAGGGACCAGTCCCGGAACCTGAATTTCTTGGCGTTCAAGAATTTTATAGAGATTTTATTTCAGCATCGTTTAATCCAAAATTTAATGTTATTTTGCAAAATTGTTTTGTTCAAGAAATTATAGAATTAAATGAAACACAATTTGCATGTAGCGATATCGATACAAAAGGTAAGTACAAATAATATTTTTTATTTTTCAAACATCTGAAAGTGACTAATTTTTCATTATAATTTCAGAAAATTCAGTGGATGAAAGCACGAAGCAAAATTATATTATTTGTTTATCAAGTCTAAGAGTAATGGCAAAGTTCTTAGGTTTTATTATATCATTGCCATTTCGGTCAGAAGTTAAAACATTAGAATCAATAAATACACAGATTGCTTTGCGGAGTCGCGTAAGTTTACATCTATGATTTTTTATTTTTAAGAAATTTTATTATATTCTAAAAATTATTTTCTTTAATTGAAATTTTATTTTAGGCCCTCCCACCATTGGATTTACAAGAATGTTTATCAAATTCTATGAAAAATGGTAAACTTTCGCTAACTATTCCGTGGTTGGTTCAATATCTTGCTATGATGGATTCAGTAGCATTTCATTTACCATATTATTTGAAACTATGTAAAATACTTTATTGTCTATATCGTACAGCATACAATTCGTTAAATCAAGAAACATCATTGTTGATAACATTCTGCATTGGTTGGCTCTTTGATCTTCCAAATTTTCCGAAAGAACTTTATTATAACTGGTACTCAAATTACAATAGTGTAAAAATTGAAACGAAACCATTTTTAATTATTAGTAAATCAATTGAAACTTCAAAATTGACGGATAAAACGTCGAAAAATGTTACTGGATGTAATATAATTTTAGATGGAATGAAAATAATTGACGATAGAGCTTTATTTATTAGTTGTGAATTTTTAACGGAATTCAAAGTTTTATTAACAGCTGGGAATTCAAGTATACATAGCGGTAATAATGCCAATCGGCACATTACACCGGTCTCTAGCCAATTATCTAAACCAACACATGCTGCAAGAACAATAACTTTAGAGTTACAACTAGAAAATGCCTTTTTTCATAGCCAACCACGCTCAATAAAAAAGACGGTTGATTTTGTTTCTGAAAGAGTCGCTTCAACTTGTGTTAAATATATTTGCAAATTTATAATAACGCCGATCAAAGAAAAAAGTTACAAAACATGGAAAATACAAATCAGTAAGAAGCCAAGTGAACAAATCGTTGCCACGGATGAATTGTTTCAGCATATAACAGTTGTTACACATGAAATTAGTAAAGAATGTAAAAAAAAAATTCCTGCTATGTGTGAGACAAGGATAAAAAATTCCATAGAATCTTTGTTAGCTGAAGATATTTTAGAATCTGTAAAAAATATGTGCATCAAAATTGCTAAGAAAATGGCAATGGAACGAATAAATCAGTGGATTGAATCTTATATCAATGGTGTAACTATGTCCAAAGATATGTATGAAGAATTTGTAAATAAAAAATCATTCGATTCAGACGAGGACTCAAAAAATATGCAAAAGAGTAAATATGACTCAAGATATCCTTCTTCAACTACAGTAATTAATGATGTACGCAATTCAATGTGGGAATTAATGGAACAAAATGGAAGGTGGTCTATATTAACTGAAGAAAAAATTTTATTGATTATTGGTAGTGTACAATCAATATTGTTGGGAAACAATGAATTAGTGATGTCAACTAAAAAAGTTTTATGTATAATAAGTATTGATTATGCTATACATATAATAGTTTTTAAAGCAGAATTAATGACAACTAACATAGAAAATAATTTTATAAAGTTGTGGAAATTGTATAAAAATATTAATGAGTTGTTATCAGGATTATTGAGTCCTCGAAATATCAAACTTCTAATGCAAGCTTATGATGCCACAATTTGGAGAAGATATGGAAGATTTATACAAAAATTATTAGCAGAAAATATATTAACAATTGAAAATTTCAGTGATCAGTGTGTTGCCTTTTTCAGACTTGAATGGCCTGGCTATGTTTTGAAATATATTCCAAATTGTTTATTGGAAGCGATTAGTCATTATAATAGTTCAAACGAACACACTGAAAAAATTAAATATTTAATTGGTTGGCTCGCTGGGACTTGCCCCGAATTAAGCTACAATTATGGATAGTAGAATAAGTATTTTAATTTTATTTTTTCATAACTAATTAGGTAAACTTGAAAAAAATATTTGTACAAATAAGTAATTGTAAATTAATAAATTGACAAAAAATATATTTAATAACGCAAATGATCAATTTATTTTTCTCAAAAAAAATCCTTATAGACTTATAGTGAAATAAGGCTTTGGATCTAAGATCTATAATGCTAATACTGATTTATTTAGCATTCGTATTTTTTATTTTTTGGATATATTTAAGCAATAAAGTTATATTTAGAGCAACTAGTAAGTAATTTTTAGACCCAATTCGTTATTCTCTACTTGTGTTTATATATGTTTGGAATGAATACATGAATGGGACGTATGATGGAGAAAAATAGAATTTTAAGCTCATTGAAAAAACTGTTTTTTTTTTTTTGAAACTGAGTTTTTTTACTTCTAGCTATGAAGATCAATGATTTTTTTTTTTGTTAATAACATGGTGAAAAACCCTCGCGTCTCAAAAAAAATGTTGACTTTTTGGAAGATTTTACTCAACAAGAAAACAAAAATTAAACATTCGCAAAAAATTTTTGTGCCGCTTGGGAACTGTTTTAACAAAAAAAAAACATTGTCTGAAAAACTGATCCTAAATAACATTAGTTAATCAAGTGAAATAATTAATAATTAACCAACGAAATAATTCGGACCAAAAATAAATTACGTTTTCAATTTTATTCAAAATTTTTCTGTCTCACACTAAAGCTATCCTATTCCTTAATTTAGATGAAATCCTATTCCTTAATTTAGATGAAAAATATGTAAATATATGTTGTCCGCAAACTATTCGTAACGTGATTGGTCGATCCTATTCCTTAATTTAGATGAAAAATATGTAAATATATGTTGTCCGCAAACTATTCGTAACGTGATTGGTCGATTTTATATAAATATACATAATATATGGTGTATACTATACTATAGTGTACGTATTCCTATTCCTTAATTTAGATGAAAAATATGTAAATATATGTTGTCCGCAAACTATTCGTAACGTGATTGGTCGATTTTATATAAATATACATAATATATGGTGTATACTATACTATAGTGTACGTAAATAAACGAGGGAGGGACAAAATGCAGAATGTAGTAGGAACTTTTGAATTGTAAGGTTGGTGAACCTGCCGTACTAAAGATATGCTATAGGAAATGATAAAGGGGCGTTCATGATGGATAAAAATGCCAAGCGGTGCTACCTACTTGCGACTAACCCTGATAGCCATCTTAACTTAAACTTTTATTCAATCTACTGCCGAAATTTGTAGCCAACTTGATGAAAAAAGTTGCAAACCAAACGTTTTTACTTAAGTTGTCTACAAGTTACAGTGCAATTTGACGTCAAGACTTGCAGTACAAGTATTTTATTCAAGTTGTAGTAAAATTGTAGTACAATTTAACTAAAAGTTCGGTGTTAACTTGTATTCAAATTGGGGCTGTAGATTGCATTCAATTTGTTTACAACTATTGTACTATAAAAATTTACGGCAAACTTGATGTCAAGTTAACTGTAACTGCTGAAATGCAACTACTTTTAATCAAAGCGTGGCTATCAGGGAAGCTTATCGCTTAAAAATTGATAAAACAGGCCGTTCTAATTGTTGAGCATTAATCTAATAGATGGCGCATACATGCGCATTTCTGCCTTAAATAATTTTTTATAGCATTAAAGAGCTCATAGTGAACGTATAAGTTCTACATTTATAAGTCCAGCTAATACGTACTCCATAACACGAGGAATATAATACTCCAATAAATAATCACGCTAATTGTGAAATAAAATATTAATCATTTATTTATAAAATTTAAAAATAATTATGCAATAAATAATTTAACAGTGATGTGAATAAAAAATTTGTTCAGTTTATTGATGAATTTGGAGTGCAAAAAATTACAACGATAATAATAATAATAATAATAATAATAATAATAATAATAATGATAATGATAATAATAATCGGTAGATTATCGGAATCCGTTACGAAGAAAATATGATTTATAAATACTCTTTATAAACATGTAAAATAGTGTAATATTGTATTTGGAGTGTGAAAAATTTAACAACGTTAGAGTGAATTTATATAAAACTTCATCGATTAGAATTTTAAGGTACCATTCATATTTGGAAGTAAAAAAGTGAGTGTATAATTTATATTATTTTATTTTGTTATAAACATTTTTAAGTTGTTTTCACTATAAACAATTAATTTTTTTATGACTTAGTAATTTAAAGGAAACAATTAACATTTTCGAAAAAAAATACTCCAATAGTAACAATCTACCTACAACAGGTGCATTCCATTAGGGTATTAAATCATTGATTTGAAATCAGCTTTTCTTGGCACGGATGGCACGGAATTTCTTATGAAAAATTTAATTAAATTAATTAAATGCCGATGATTTGTTATAAATAATAGCGAGTAAATTATACTCAACCAATTTATAAGCACGAATGGCCTAAAGTTGCTCATTAAATAATTTAATGCAACAAGTGTCCAGCCATCTGCTCGATAAAAATACAAGTACGGCAATTATATATAAAAAATTTAATTAAATTAATTAAATGCCGCTGATTTGTTATAAATAATGGCGAGTAAATTATACTCTACCAATTTATAAGCACAAATGGCCTAAAGTTGCTCATTAAATAATTTAATGCAACAAGTATCCAGCCAGGTGCTCAATGAAATACAAGTGCGGCAATTATATATAAAAAATTTAATTTATTTAATTAAATGCCGATTATTTGTTATTAATAAAGATGTGTGAATTATATTCCACTAATTTATCAGCACAAATGGCCTAGAGTTACTCATAAAAAATTTATTGCAACAAGTATCCAGCCCGGTGCTCGATAAAAATACAAGTACGGCAATTATATGTAAAAAATTTAATTCAATTAATTAAAGGCCGCTGATTTGTTATAAATAATGGCGAGTAAATTATAATCTATCAATTTATAAGCACAAATGGCCTAAAGTTGCTCATTAAATAATTTAATGCAACAAGTATCCAGCCAAGTGCCCGCCAAAAATACAAGTCCGGCATGATCTTGGCACGGATGGCACGGAATTTCTAGTGAAAAATTTAATTCAATTAATTAAAGGCCGCTGATTTGTTATAAATAATGGCGAGTAAATTATACTCTACCAATTTATAAGCACAAATGGCCTAAAGTTGCTCATTAAATAATTTAATGCAACAAGTATCCAGCCAAGTGCCCGACAAAAATACAAGTCCGGCATGATCTTGGCACGGATGGCACGGAATTTCTTGTGTAAAATTTAATTCAATTAATTAAAGGCCGCTGATTTGTTATAAATAATGACGAGTAAATTATACTCTAGAAATTTATAAGCACAAATGGCCTAAAGTTGCTCATTAAATAATTTAATGCAACAAGTATCCAGCCAAGTGCCCGACAAAAATACAAGTCCGGCATGATCTTGGCAATTGGAATGGCACGGAATTTCTTGTGAAAAATTTAATTCAATTAATTAAATGCCGATTATTTGTTATAAATAATGGCGAGTAAATTATATTCTACCAATTTATAAACACAAATGGCCTAAAGTTGCTCATTAAATAATTTAATGCAACAAGTATCCAGCCAAGTGCCCGACAAAAATACAATTACGGCAATTATATGTAAAAAATTTAATTTATTTAATTAAATGCCGATCATTTGTTATAAATAATGGCGAGTGAATAATACTCTACCAATTTATAAGCACAAATGGCGTAAAGTTACTCATAAAAAATTTATTGCAACAAGTATTCAGCCAGGTGCTCGATAAAAATACAAGTACGGCAACATACAATTAATTGCGATTATTCAATATTATGAATTTTTCATACATTAATTATTAAAAAAAAAAAAGATTATGTAATTAGATGAAGTAATTAATTCTCACTCGGGATTTAGAAAAAGTGCTTTTCTAACCGAAGTAATTAAGAAAATGGACGCTCGTAAGCTGGTTTGATGAACTAGTGCTAAGTTTATTTTTTTTTAATAATTTATGTTTAATATTCTGAACTGGCAGTCATTTTTTTCGATTTCTTAATGAGCATTTATTAAAAATTTAGATGGTAGTAATTTTTATAACAGATAATAAAATATATTTAAAAATAATTTAGGGTATCAATAATTGGACCCCTGTCAATAATTGGTGCTTTTACCGTACCTACTCTTTTTTAAAGTGAAAAAAAATTATGGTAAACAATTGAGGAGGATATACTTGGCACGCATGGCACGGATTTGATATGAAAAATGAACTGTAACGACTATCCAGCCAAGTGCACGATAAAAATACAAGTACGGCAATTTCCTGGCACGGAAGGCACGGAATTTTGTTTAAAAAAATGAATTAATTTATTAAATGTCGGCTATTTGTATAAATATAGGCGTGTTAATTATATTCAACCTATTTATGAGCACCAATTGCTGAGGGGTAACTCAAAAAAAATAAAATACAACAAGTATCCATCCAAGTGCTCGATAGAAAT
This sequence comes from Cotesia glomerata, assembly GCF_020080835.1. NCBI lineage: Eukaryota > Metazoa > Arthropoda > Insecta > Hymenoptera > Braconidae > Cotesia > Cotesia glomerata. The sequence goes on from NC_058160.1 coordinate 19,541,457, forward strand.
ACAAGTCCGGCAATTTTATAGAAGAAACTTAATTTAATCAATTAAATGCCGGATATTTATTATAAAAATAGGGGTGTCAATTATATTCAACCTATTTATGAGCACCAATGGCCGAGGGTAACTCAAAAAAAAAATAATGCACCGAGTATCCAGCCAAGTGCTCGATAAAAGTCCCAGTCCGGCAATTTCCTGGCACAGATGGCACGGAATTTTGTTTAAAAAAATGAATTAATTAATTAACTGAATGCCGAGTATTTTTAATTAATAATGGCGAGTGAATTATATTCCACCAATTTATCAGCACAAATGGCCGAGGGTAACCCAAAAAATAAAACACACCGAGTATCCAGCCAAGTGATAGATAAAAATACAAGTCCGGCAATTTGAAATAAAAAATGTAATTAATTTATTGAATGCCGAGTATTTCTTATTTATAATGGCGTTTAAATTATATTCAACCTATTTATCAGCACCAATGGCCGAGGGTAACTCAAAAAAAAAAATAATGCACCGAGTATCCAGCCAAGTGCTCGATAAAAGTCCAAGTCCGGCAATGTCCTGGCACGGATGGCACGTAATTTTGTTTCAAAAATTGAATATAACGAGTATCGAGCCAAGTCCTCAAAGAAATGCAAGTCCGGCAACGTCCTGGCACGGATGGCACGTTATTTTGTATTGAAAATTGAATTAATTTATTAAATAACGAGTATTTGTTGTTAACAATGGCAAGTTAATTATATTCTACTCATTTATGAGCACAAATGGCCCAGGGTAATTCAACAAAAATAAAATTTACCGAGTATCCAGCCAAGTGATAGATAAAAATACAAGTCCGGCAATTTGAAATAAAAAATGTAATTAATTTATTGAATGCCGAGTATTTCTTATTTATAATGGCGTTTAAATTATATTC
>NC_058160.1:19542469-19628905 GCF_020080835.1 Cotesia glomerata
AGGTTACACCTTTAGCATGAAAATACTTTAGTTGCCGGTTAGTGTGTCTGACACACTCGTGGTGGCGCGACCGATTGACACATTTCCCATCATGCATTGCAGGATTGGAATACCTTCTTATGTATTATCTTATAAACAGTAAGCGAGTGTAGCGCCACTTTCTTATAAGTCATCGATGAGCTAACCAGGCTTCCGTACACATACCGGTATGTATGAAAGGGCCCTTTCATTTGAGTCCCAAATACACGAAGCCTAGATAGACTTCTATCTAGGCTTCGTGCCCAAATACATGGGATTGCGCGCTCTTCCCCGCTGCGCACATTTACCCCACCCCAAGCAGCACAAATTTTTATTTGTTAAGGAGGTTCGAGCGAATCTAATGTAAAAAATAATTTCCAACTTTGAGCTTTGAAATTAAATATACGTATAAATAATTACGTCATTTATCTAATCCCAAAATTTTAAAAAGATTCACTGTTTAGTTACTTAGATATTAAATTTTAAAAATCACATTTTATTTCCTTATACACGGGCTCTTTATGGCGGACTAACTTTTGTCGAGACTTTAATTATTTTTTTTAATATTAACCTCCCAACTTTAACGGATAAAAAACTATACACGAGAAACTTGGATTATTGCAAAATATAAAAACAATTTAATAATAATATATTGCCGATATAATTTTTGAAATATTTAAAGTCAAATTTTATATTTGTAACTCGTTTATCATCAGCCATTTATTCGAATAAAGATTTGACAACATCGCGTCAACAGCTGAGAAAAAAGAAAAGGATAGAAATATAGTTACAGAGAGAGAAATGTTTAACTCACACACTCATCTACGTCTCAGTTATGGGTATAATCAAGCGCGCTATTGCCAAATCTGTTTATTTATTCCGGCAAGTAATAAATATCAGTCATTTTATTACTTTACTTTATTAAATAAGTAAAAATCATCAATTATTAAATTAATTAAATTATTTTAAATTAAAATAAAAAATTTTGACGGATATTGAGAAAACTAAAATTTAAAAAAAATTTTAACACTGTTTTGACTCATTAGTTACGCTCGAACTTCCTTAATGTTTTGTTGAATTTAAGTTGACGATTATTAATTTTTTAACTTCTTGTTGAGTAATATCTACCAAAAAGTCAACATTTTTTTGTAACGCTTGGGACATGACTCTACTTGTGTATGAAGACTAGACACAAATTGGAAAATTTTTTTCTGAATATTTACACGTTTCAGACAAAAATATGTCGATTCCCAAAAAAAAAAAACATTTTTTTTTTACGCCTTTCAGGCTCCCGGTACCTATCTCAGGTGCCATAAGAGTGTACGATAAATTTTTTCTTAACGTCCCGCTCAGAAAATTGAAAATTTTCGAAAAAATTGAGAAGTTATTGGCTTTACTCCGTTTTCGAAAATCAAGTTTTTATCAGATCTCAACGTTTTGAAGTCCTAGGAAGCTTCCCTGACGATTTTTACGATGGTGTCTGTATTTATATATGAATGTATGTATGTCTGTATGCATGCATGTGTGCGCGCGCGTGTGTGTGGGCGTGAAAACTTTTTATCGGCTTGACTGATCAGAATGTGGTTGACGGCAATCGAAAGGATTCCACTCTACTTAGATTTCCTGAAAATTTGAATCGATTTGGCCCGATAGATTTTGGGAAATTCCAAAAAAAACCGAAAAAAAAAATTCGTCGAAATCGCGTTGTTTTTTAAAAACTTTTGAGCTACTCAACCAATCGTCTTCATAACCTAATCAGTTGTTAATCTTAAAAAATGACGTCGAATGTCGTTTGGCAGATCAGAATCGGTTTATCCGTTAGTGCTGAGATATCGTAGTCAACAGATTTCGAAAAAAAAACGTTTTTTCCGACTTTTTAATAATAACTTCAGAATTTCTTAATTAATCAATCCTTTGCCTTGTACAATGTCTTTAGAGCTCAAGAAACTGCGTCGGATGCCGTCTCAAAAATTAAAATCTATCAAGGTGTTCAAAAGTTATAGCTTCTCAAAAATTCAAGTGATGCTTTTATCAGTAACTAGACGACCCGGTGAACTTCGTATCACCTACATATATTTGTGACAAGTATAGTCAAAACTTAATAGAAAATTCTTATTTACATTCAATGCAACATAGTTATACTGTTAATCAATTTAAAGTTTTTTGATGGACTACATTTTTTATCTTTTTTTGCGGTGCGTAAATATATAAAGATGATGGTTTTCTGATTCACGAACATAGGACGTATAATTTCCCATGCACGCCGAAACAGGGAAATTCCGATTTGATTCCGCAAATTTTCAACGACTGGTCTGGCGATTTATTTATGATCGTCAGTGCGGTTTGAACGTGAGATAGCTCGTCCCACATCTCATTAACTTGGATGACCTTAGTCAGGTCGTCTTCTCCTTGGTATTTTGAAACAATAACAATAAAAAAGTTCTTGCGCACTGACAAACTGATGATAGATTTTATTAATCGGCTTGAAATTAATAATCAAGTGTTTGAAAAATGCATTCATTTTCAACCGTTACATTTCCGCAATCATAAAATCGATTAATTAGTTATGTGATCAGCAAAAATAACATGTATGAAATATTCTTAGTCCGTTAACTGAATAACTACATGTCATGTTAAGTTATGAAAACCTTACCATGACTTTTTCCCCGCTGCCAAAGAGACGATTGTTGTAAGGAAATTTTTATTAAATGTTATTGAAGTTTTTAATAGATATGTCCTAAATTTCATGTCTCAAAAAGTCCTAGTTTATGAACAAAAACATTTTTTTACATTCTACTCACCACTCTGACACACCCTACGTATCAATTGAATTATCACGAAATTCGTTTTTAGTTGAAATCTAATCATTGAATAAGAAAAATATTTAAATCGGTTGACCTTGAAGGCTATCCCTGTAATTTCCTGTATCTCTTGAGATTCTTTAAATTTTATATGCAGGAACTGTATTTGAAGAATATGAATTTTTTGACAATTAATACCCCCGCACTCTTATATGAGGGAGGAATTTCGTAAGATCCTATTCGAGATGATTTTTACATTATAAATAAAAGATTCCTACAAAACTTCGACTCCATAGAAGCTATTGTTTGGAAATGATAGTTTTTCATAGCTAACGCCCCCGCAATCCCTTTTGGGGTTAGAATTTGATAAAATCCACTCTTAGCTGAACTTAACATCATACACGAAGATTCCTACTAAATTTTGAGTCTGTAGTTACAGTCTGGAAGTTAAAGTTTGAAAATGAAAAGTTAACATTCTAACACCCACCCCCGCAATCCTTATTGGGGGTGGGTTGTTGTAAAATCCGCTCTTAGATCATTTCCGCATCACATATGGGAGATTCCACCTAAATTTGCCGTCTGTAGGATCTACAATTTGAAAGTTAAAAATTTTCATTGTTAACATCCACCCCCGCAATCCCCTGTGGAGCGAGCTATCGTAAAATGCGTTCATAGATTATTTCTATATCTCTTACAGAAGATTCCTACCAAATTTGGGAACTGTAGGAGCTATAGTTTAAGAACGGGAATTATTCATTGTTTACGCCCCCGCAATCCCCTTTAAGGGAGGATTTTTTAAAATTTTTTTACATACAAACCTTCTCCTAACAATTCTGAAGACAACAAAACAAAATTTAGCTCAATCGATCCAGTCATTCTCAAGTGATGCGTGGACATACTTGCGGCATTTTATTTTTATTTATATAGATTTTCAGATTTTTTGAGATAACTTTTAAACTAATGTATTGATCAATTCTAAAAACTAATCAGCTCTTTACCTAAAAAAACACCATTGATTGCCGCAAACCGCATCGAAATCGGTTCATTCGTTCAAGAGAAATCATTGTCGAAAAATTCGGAAAAAATCGTTTTTCTTACATAACTTCAAAATTTCTTCTCGGATCGTTTAGTGAGTGAGAAATAATTTTTTAGAGCTTGAAAAACTGCGTCAAATGCTGCCCCATAAAAAATGATTGATTCGTTCGGAAGATATATATCACAATTAAAATATTTCAAAAAAGTATGTTCTCAACAACCACTAGAATTTCGAGCTCCAAAAAAAATTTTTTGTCAAAGTTAAAATTTTTTTGGACTTAGAAAAAAAAAATTGAATTTTTTCATACTTCTTCCTTACGGCATTTGTAACGTGACATAATGCCGACAGCTTTCCCATGGAATGAAAATTGAACAAAATCTGAAAAGTAGTTGACCGGCAGGCCATCTCTGTAACTTCCCGTTTTTCGAACTTAGAACGCTTGAAAGCTTAACATCGACTCTAGCCATTTCGGGAGTGATATGAAAAAATGCTCCGGAAAATGAAGTAAAATACTTTAAAATAGTTGAATTTCATCGATTTTGAAAAACATATATTTCCAAACAAAAATTTAATTTTAAAATTGAAGCTTAAATAACGAATTTAATGAATTTTTTAAAAAATGCTCTTACAGGCAATTCAAATACACGCCATTATCACTTTGAATTGTGCTAATCGATATTTTCATGAAGATATCGATTGTTAAAGTTTTCAATTGTCAGATATCGGCTAAATTCACGCTCATTATTTTTTAATGTTAAGTACTTCTACATAAGAAAATTGTAAATTTTTAATATTATTTTTCGAGAAGGTTAGCGCACCTCTTAAGCCATTTTATTTTTTTTAATATTAAGATATATATATATATATGAAAATATGCTTCTTTCTTCTCTGAAATTAAAGTTTTATCAAAAATTCGATTTTTATAAATAAAATTTATTATTTATGTTAAAAAATAATTTTCACTCAGAGCTCAAAGATCTACTCTTAAAAATAGCGGTAAATTTTAGGGATGGCCAGTAAGATTAACCGTTCTTCGTATTTATTTAGGAAGAAGAAGAAAATAATATATTTTACAATGTTGTATCATTCAAAGATGTCAAGTTTAAATTGAATTTTATTGTTCAAATAATTGTAAGTTTGATTAAATTTACCGCGTGCCATGCGCGCTCATAAAATCAATGGGCCGGCTCGACTGTTCAGTGTGGTGGTGTCAAGAAAGGACGTACTGGTCGTCACTATTTCTTAGCAAAAAATTATTAATGTCGGAGTGAAATTAATCTGTTTAAATACCCTAGACATGTAAATACAAGCGACAAAATGCCAGCCCGAGAAAACATGGATTTGTGTACAGACAAAGTACTGTCAAAAGGCAGAATACTTCAAGAACTGACAAAAGCTGTCAAGCTGGTAAGTATATATGTATATAGTACAGTAACGTGTTTATTCGTCTGAATGTCGTCAAGGCCGTAGTACATATATACATACACTCTTACATATATAGTCCATTTTAAAAAACTTCATGAAAGTGAAAGGAAATTATATTGTTCATACTCATAGTTTTTTGTTACTTTTTTCGAATCAATTACTTTTAATTTACTGTCAATTTTTTTTTAAACAGTGAAGTCTCAAGCTTTTTCGTTCTCTAACTTTAAATCCCCACCATTTCCTACGAAGTAATGGAGGGGCTCGTCTTTAATTTTAACAATTAAATTTCAGATTCGTCGTAATAGAAGTTTTCGAGACTTCACTCTATTGTTTTTCATCCGTTCACTTTATCAGATGATTTAAGATGTCATTATTATTGTTGTTGTATTGATTTAGAATTTTACCATTAATACTTTCCACTTAGCCTAAAATCTATGATAAGTTATGCAATTTTTTCTAAATTTGCATTATCTATTTCAATAGTTAATAACTGTCTTACATTTCATTGTCATTAATTAAACATACAATTTCAATAAGTAGAATACATATTTCTAAACAATTAAAAAATATCCTGTGTGTTGAAATGTGAGTCACTGTATTTTTATGAAAACATTTCTATTAATAATTAACATTAATTATTTTATCATAAACAAAATTTTTTGTTCAGGTTTATGCCCAAAGTTTACATGGTACAGTTGTATTAGATGGTGATTCTTGGCTAGTTTACTGGTTAGACCGTGCTCTACGTCATGGTTTACGAGTTGAAAAACATGGTTATTGGGGTATGGTTCGTGAACTTAGTCATCATGATACAATTGTTGTAATTCACGCTTTAAAAAGTGTTTTAACATCTATTGGCAAAGGTATTTTTATTGTTATTATGACAGTTATCAGCCTCGTTATCATTTTGAATAATAATTATTGAATATATTGTTATATATTTTCAATGTTCTGTTTTAGGTCGTGCTTGGCTTTATCACACTCTTAGTGAAAGTATTTTTGAGAGTTATTTAGCATGTTTTCTCCGAGACATAAACATATTAAAGAAACAGTATTTTCCTCACGCTCTTGTTCGTGATAGTGATAAAACTCATCAATTAATAAACCTTTTAGCTGGTTTAGAGAATGTATCATTTACTTTGGAACTGGTAAGTTCATCTTTATTATAATAACAGACCAGTCTTATCAAAATATTGTGTAATTTATCAAGTTAATCGATTAATATTTCAATTTTTTTTTATTATATTCTTTACTTTTCATGTAAAATTTTATTTTTGTTAATTAATCTACTCTTCGGATGTTTGATGCCAGAAATAATACACATTAATTGTATCATAAATTATATTCATTGATTTTGAAAAGTTTTTTTTTTTATCAAGTTCAAATTTGTTTATAGACTGAATACTATTCATTTAATTCAGTAAAATAAAAGATTGACCTTTGAATTATATTTTTTTTTCACCTCTATCTATCTTTAAATATGAATGCCAATATCACCCCCCTGGTTACATTTATCAGTGTAGTTAGTAAAAATCGTCTATATATACATTTATGTGAAAGTTGGTGCTTTCATAATTTTTAAAACAATGGGTTATCGTTATCCATTATGATTATAATTTTTTATTATAGTAGTGGAAATATTTGGTAAACTTATCTATTATCTTTTAAATATTTTTTTTTTTTAGGATGTAACGTATTTAGATATTTGCAATTACATGCCGCAGCGGCCTATGAGTGGTTCACCATCAGGAACAGCTCTATCATTACATTTAAGGTCGTCAAGTGTCACTTCAAGTCTTGCTTCTCCTGGTGACAGTGGTGTTGCTTTGGACAGTGATATAGATATGTCCAATGAAACAGATGCGAGCAGTTATAAAGAAGTAAAATATTCAATTTTATATTTTTTTAAGTCTTTTTTTCAACACAACTAATCATTTTTTACACGCTTTATATTAGCTTCACTTGTATGTCAGTTTGTTTGTCAGTTTGTATGTCAGTTTGTCAGTAACTCTCCGTGGGTAATCTGCGCGCCTGCGGCCTTCCTTGGTTCTGGTAGCCATTTCTCAGGCTCCCTCTCCGAAATCGAACTCTGATTCCCCGTATTTATAATATTTATAAATAATTATTTTTTATTATTAGCTTCACTTGTATGTCAGTATGTCAGTATGTCAGTATGTAACTCTCCGTGGGTAATTTGCGCGCCTGAATATTTTTGATAATCAACAAATAATAGTTTAAAAACTAAAAAATCACGCTTTTATAAATAAACCAAACTAAAAAGTAAAATAAATAGTTTAAAAACTAAAACACGCTTTTATAGAAAACCAAACTAAAAATAGAAAATAACTTTAAATTAAGAATCGTGTTAGTATTTTCAATAAATATAAATTAATACTAGTGTAAATAAAAAAAATGTCTTTTTTTTTCTAAAAAGTGTGGGGTCCTTTTTAAGATATTATTAAAACGATAATCACTCCACTCATATCTGTCAATAAAATATTTATAACTATTGACACCATGCACCTCACGCTTTTTTAAAATAAAAATACATTTTTTTATTTACACTATTATTAATTTATATTTATTGAAATTTTTAACACTATTCTTAATTTAAATTTATTTTCTATTTTTTAGTTTGGTTTTCTATAAAAAGCGTGTTTTTAGTTTTTTTAAACTATTATTTTATCAGTTAAAATTTTTATTTATTTATTATTTGTTTAATTATACATTGATATAATGATGTTTAATTTTTGTATAGCTACAGTCACTGTACACTATATATCAAACATTTACGTATTGATGTACAAATAGCTTTTTAACGTCACATTGTATACTAAAAAGTAAATAATACATTAACAAATAAATCCATTAGAGATGAATAACATAAAAACTTTGAACTTACATACTATTTGCTATTTTGTTTAAGGAGGACTCATCAATGGACGATGTTCCCAAGTACAGAAATAAGTATAAACTCATAACGTTTAATTGTATCCAGGATAATAAAAACTTAGATCGTTCATTTTCATCAAGTGACTCAAGTGAAGATGGAAAACTACCAGTACATTCTAAATTTAAACATGCAATTGTGACCAATAGCGACATTGTTAATCAAAATATTGTGACAAGTAAACTTGATGACAATAAGATAAACTGTTCTAGTTTAGAAACTCTTACAGATTACCATCTATACAGCAAAAGTTTGAATGCATTACGATTGGATAAAGCAAATAATGCTTATGATAATTCAGCAAAAGATTATCTTAAACGAAATAGCTACTATGGAGATCGTAGTTATAGTTTCAAGAAGAATATAGATTCACGTAACTCATATGTTATAAACAATGATACTAATTTACTAGAACTTAGTATGACAATTTCTGATTGTGACTGTTGTGCTGAAACTCCTTATAGTATCTTAAATACGATTAATATGACAGATACAAGTATTTTATCGTCTTCTGGCATAGAGAGTGTTGTCCATAGGAGACAGCGTAAAAAGAAACGTAGCGAAACTAAGAAGCGTGTGAGTTTTCATGAAGATATTTTTAAAACGATGAAATTGGACGATGATGAAAATTTCTCAGATTTTTCTATGAGTTTTACACCTGTTGATTCTGTGCAAAAAAAAGATGCGCAGAAAGGAAGATATAGTTGGTGTGCTAATGGAGATGCACCTTACGTTCAAAAAAGTATCAATACCAGAAATGCGTACTCAGATTATTATTCATCGTCTTATAATGGTACTTTCAATCGTAATAGTGAATGTAAAATATGCAAAAACTGTAGATGCACATGTGGTCCATCAATACTAGAACGTGGAGTTCCAGAAGGACAAGAGGACCCTGGTAAAAATTTGAAGTCAACGATGGAAATCGAACTAGCTGATAATGAAGCACAAGAAGCTTATTTTGTTGAAAAAGAATATGGATGTATCGTTGAAGATCCAGTAGTAAAATCAGAAATGCCCCAGCTGATGAATACAAAAAAATATAATAATTCCAGCGATTGGTCAGATGTAAATAGCATGTCAACCTCTGCTGATTTTGAGGATAAGAAAAGTTCTAGGCACTTAGCTTCGCCGGTAAAGAAATCGAATATGACTTCAATTTTACCTAGTGATAATGGAAAACTTTTATCTTCATCAACAATTCGACAAGCTTCCTCAAGTACATCATTACTTGGAAGATTTTTAAGATCAATTACTCAACGTAAATTTGAAGTTCAAAAGAACAAAAAAACATCAAAAAATAGTACTTTGTATATTAAGGGTATTAAAGTTGATTTAAACGCTTTTAAAGATTTGAATGACGATCTAGAAAAAGAAGTGCAAGAAAATACTGTAGCGGAAAAACAAGAATTCAGCGGTGAAAAAATAAGTCTAAAACTTAGAGAAATCTTCAAACGTGATATTTACAGAGATAAAACAGAGGAATTATACAAAGTGTATAAAGTTCGAAGTTCATATATGACCAACGGTGATAGTCGACCAATGCTTACATTATTAACTGATAAAACACTCTATTTAACTGGTTTAAAATCTGACAATATCTATAGCAATCAATTTGTCATACCATATAATGAGTTAGATGTGATTATGATTGGACCAAATGCACAAACAATTTTAATATCTAACGCGGACTGTGAGATGCAGTATTTATTTTCTACAGGTTGTTCTAAGACAACTCATGAGATTATAACTCACCTGGAGATAGCTATGAGACGATCACCGTCAAAACCACGGTTACCAGCAGTCAAAGAGCTCAGTTATAAAGATATGCAAAATTTAAAGCACTCAATCATGTCGGAGACAGCTGTAAATCAAGAGGAAAAAATTAAACATTACAGTTTAATTTATATGGAAGATGATCACATATCACCTCCTAGTACTCCTTGTGGTCCAACAAAAGAAGGAGATCTGATGTTTCGACCGCATTCTTATCAATCATTACATCCTAATGCTCCAACACATCCTTGGGAAGCAGGTTATTTTGTTTTAAAAGGTGGAGTCGTCTATGTGTTTACAGATTCTAATCAGAGACTTCCAAAACGTGCTATTCCGTTAAAAGGTGGGCTTTGTCAAGGCTGCAGACGAATTCCTAATTCTCATCGACCTCATACATTTGAAATACTTCTTAAACCAAATAAGTCGTTTCAATTTGCTGCACCAGACGAATATGTTGCTTCTGAATGGCTACAAAGTTTTGTACAAAGTGCATCTGGATTATTTGATTGTTCAGAGCAAAAGAATCCTTTACCATGTAGTTTGGTTGCAACTACAAAGCATCTAGTAACTATAAAAGAAGTTTTTCCAGGTACTCAAAGAGGTCAGACACTTTCTTGTGCAACTGTTGAAGACTTGACAGCTTTTCGTGTACCCTTGGCACAGCAATCATGGTGTATTTTGGTAAATATTGATTGTATCATTTTTTTTTAATTTTGATTTGAGATTTTTTTTTTTATTTTTATTCATGACTTTGATTATTATCGATTTCTACAATATATATACTTACAAAAAACTTTTTTAATTCTGAGAATGCAATAAACTTTCTATAAATTTGATAAAATTGAAAAAAAAATTTTTGAAGTGAAACTTCTTTGCACGCGTTGAGGGTAAAATTTCAAGGTCGCGTCACAATAATAATAATATGAGCGTCACAATAATCATAATATGAGCGTCACATTAAAGGACGCATATATGTACGTAGTCGGAGAGAAAAAGATAAAGATATAAAGGAAAACTATACCTTTACACTATAGAAATGTTATTTTCATGTGCACATGCGTTGTATTTTAGACTGTAGGTACACTGCTCTTAAATATTATTATTATTATGTATTTTATAACCTCGTGTTTGTTTATACTGTTTTATTCATTCAGATATTTTTATAGTAACTAGTGGTAAATATTTATTGTTCGTTGACAGTTAATAAGAAATCCTTGTTGATCAAGCAGTTGTTCGCAGTAAGTAATACTTTATTTATTTCTTTTTTCATTAATACTTATTATTAGATTTGAAATAAATGTATATCAAGTAAGGTATACATTATTTAACTGATGTAATGTTAATAATATATTTATTTTTTTATATTTAATTGAATAATTAATTATTTTAATAATTACATTTTTCTTTTTATTTTGATCACATGAATATGCGCAAAGTACCATGTATAACCTACATTCTCTATATTGCATTCTATATAATATTTATACTATCACTATTGCCTGTCATTAATTAAGTTCATTATCTATTTTTATTGTTATTAAATTTTTTTTCAGTTGAAGTACATCAAGAACATTCTGTTTCGGATCCACCAAGAAAGTCAAAAACACCAGCAGAACGTAGTCGTGAGTATAGAGCCCGGAAGAAGGCCCTAGAAAATTCTGCAATTTCAGAGCCAACCTGCTCTACGTCGATTGATGTTCAAGTTGAAGTACATCAAGAACATTCTGTTTCGGATCCACCAAGAAAGTCAAAAACACCAGCAGAACGTAGTCGTGAGTATAGAGCCCGGAAGAAGGCCCTAAAAAATTCTGCAATTTCAGAGCCAACCTGCTCTACGTCGATTGATGTTCAAGCTGAAATACATCAAGAAAATTCTCTTTCGGATTTACCAAAAACGTCAAGAACACCAGCCGACCGTAGTCGTCAGTATAGAGCTCGGAAAAAATCTACGATGGTCCTTAAAAACTCAGTACTAAATGCTCCATCTACTGAAACCTTTTCAACAGATAATTCGTGTACTAGGGATCAAGAGGGTGCAATTTTATCTGAAGCAGATTTTATTATTAGAGACATTCCAAATACTACAACGACGCCAAGTATCAACAACGTTACGAGAGGCTTCCAGGCTAATGATTTGCGTGTACCTTATTCTACTTTTTATCATCATAAAAAAGCTCATGAAGAGTTTAAGACTAAATTCATCAATAACCCGTTCGGACATATTTGCTCAGTCTGTGATAGGTTGTGGTTTAAAAGAGATCTCAAATCTGCATCTAATCAACATCAACAGATTTTAAATACAATTCTTCCTCTTACATCTATAGAGAAGATTGCTTTATGCACTACGTGCTTTACATCATTGAATAAAGATAAAATTCCAATGATGTCAGTGTATAACGGGTTTAAATATCCACAAATCCCCAATCATTTACCACCATTGGATATTTTATCTGAAAGACTCATTTCACCTCGTCTTCCTTTTATGCAGATTCGACGTTTAAGGCATGTGAATGGTCAGTACGGAATTTTAGGACAAGTTATTAATGTTCCAGTATGTGTTGATACAATGATGAAAAGTCTACCAAGAAACTTTGATGACGATTACTGTATTAATGTTCATATTAAACGAAAAAAAATTCATAGATCCAGTTATTTACACGGTATGATTAACAAGCGTACTATAAAAGCTTGGTTACAATTTTTGTTAAAATCTCCACTTTATACAATGTATGAAATAACATTGGATCAATCATTTTTCGAAAACGACTCAATCCCAACTAACGTTCCTCTAGAAGATATAAGTGAACACATACCCATTGAAGAGAGTTTAACTGCTCAACAACATAAACTGTTATGGAATTAGGATCAATACTTACGTATTGCACCAGGAGAACAAAATACTCCACGGAGTTTGTTGTTCGATGAACATGCGGAAGAGCTTTCATTCCCATCCATTTACTTGGGTCAATTTCGGAGCTTCAGAGAAGGAGTTAAGGCAACACCATTCACAATAGCTTCAAGTGAATTACGAAGATCTGATCGTCGAGCTGTAACACCGTATCATCTTTTATATGTTGCAATGAAAATTATGCGATTAAGAGTTCGTGATTCTCTTACTATTGCGTTTAAACATGTTGGTAAAAATACAGCAGTCACTCGACAACAAATTGAGGACGAACAATATATTAATAACTGTATCGAAACCTACCTTGCTTTTCTACGATCAATTCCAAACTCGACATGGTATTGGTCTAATCGTAAAAAAGAGCTTTTTGCTATGATTAGGCAACTTGGTAAACCAACAATTTTTTTGACAATTAGTGCTAATGAAATCGGCTGGACGGACTTAATTCAAAAATTGTACAAATTAAAACATTGTGGAGTCGACATTACGCTAGAAGCTGCCGAAAACTTGCATTATCTGGAGAAAACGACTTTAATTAATGAGGATGCTGTAACTTGCGCGATTCACTTTAACAAGTTAGTGAATGTTTTGGTTGCTATTTTGCAATCAAAAAAATTTAGTCCTTTTGGGAAATATTACGTTGTAGATTACTTCAAGAGGATTGAATTCCAACATCGCGGAAGTCCACACGCTCACATGTTACTATGGTTGAATAACGCTCCGGTGGATGCTCTAAATAATAACAAAATTGATGCTATAGCATTAATTGATTACTTAATTTCAGTCTCATCTGAAGAAGCATCAGGTAACATGAAACTTCAGATCCACAAGCACACATTTACGTGTTTTAAAAAAATTGTTGCCAATAGACCACAGAAGTGCAGGTTCGAGGCTCCTTTTATGCCTTGTCAAAGAACCATTATATTATCACCTATGCAGAAAAAAGAACCGGATTTTCAACATTATTCTAATCATTACAAGAGTATAAGATTAAATCTTGAAAATAAAGACTATCTCGATATGGATGTATTTTATGAAGACAACGATATACATTCAGATGACCACTATCATAATATATTGCGAGCTGGAATCAATAGACTCAGAGTATTTTTAAAACGCCAGCCACATGAGAAATGGCACAATCCATTTAATCCATTTCTTTTCAATATTGTGAAGTCTAACATGGATATTCAATTTATTGCGGAAGAGTATTCTTGTGCCGCTTACGTCGCCGAGTACGTCAATAAAACCAACAGAGGAGTGAGCCATCTTCAACGTCTCATTATCGAAATTATGAATGAACATCCAGAGTTTGATATTGTTGAAGTTACTCGAAAAATCGAAGTCAATATGTTAAATAGTGTAGAGATGACAAGTCAAGAAGCTGCTTGGTATTTTTTACGAGAGCCAATGTCCAAATGTTCCACTGTTGTAACCACTATTCCCACAATGTGGCCTACTGATCGGCAGAGAATCCGAAAAACTCAAAAAGAATTAGACGCAATGGGTGTTGGAGATGATTCAACTGATATTTGGCGTGATGATTGGTTCGACAAATGTGAAAAGCGACATCAAGACTTGGAAAATGTCACACTCGCTCAGTTTGTTGCAAAATATACTGTTCAGAGCAACGGAACTTATTTAAAGAGAAATAAACAACGTATTATTCGCTATCGTAACTTTGATATGGCACAAGATTTAAACGAATATAAAAGAGAAATGGTATCCTTACACTTTCCTTTCCGCAACGAAGATGCAGAAATTCTGTCGGAATTGAAATTCATCCAAATATATGATGAAAACGAGGATTTGATTTTAAATAGTCGACGAGAATTTGAATCAAATCTTGACATTCAAAAGACGATTCAAATTTGTCGCAATTTGTGTCGTAATGATATTAATCTTGCAAATGATGATGTTGAAGATGCAGCGACCAGATGCGCTGAACCTGATCCATATCAACATTTGTTTCAAAATGCGAATTCAGATATCAATGCTGACATTCGTTTGGCTGTACTGAACAAACTTGGACCCATTGCCAAGAAAAAAGAAAATTTGATGTCAAATGCAGACTTTTGTAAATTGATGAGAATGTCAAACAGCAAACAAATTGAACTGTTACAGCATGTAATATCACATCTATTATCTCCAAATAAAAGTCCTCTTCAAATTTTCTTGACTGGCCCAGCTGGTTGTGGCAAAACATTTGTTATCCGGCTTATCATGGATATTTATAATCGTTTTACAAATACTGATGGTTTATGCAATGCATGCATTGCATGTGCTTCGACTGGTAAAGCCGCTGTAGCAATTGATGGTACCACGGTGCATACAGCATTCAAGATTACTCTTTCAAAGTTACTTCCCTTAAGCATTGAAGTAGCTCATCAGTATCGAGCACTCTTTAAATTTGTAAAAGTTATAATTATTGATGAAATAAGCATGATTAGTGCTGAATTACTTGGACACATTGATTCACGCTTAAAACAAATTACGGGAAACTTCGACACTAATTTTGGAGGATTGGACATGATTTTAATTGGTAATTTGCGTCAATTACCGCCAGTCAGAGCTACGCCGATTTATAAACAACAAAAACAAACAATTGTTAGTCCAATTCTGTGGAGAAGTCTTAAATTTTACGCTTTAGTGGAAGTAATGAGGCAAGCTAATCAACTATTTTCATCAATTTTAACCAAAATTGGTAACGGTGAACAACTAGAAAGTCATGAATTGGAACTAATACAATCGCGATTCTTTACTGTCGACGAAGCCAACACACAATGTCCCTGTGGAATACGTTTATACAACACAAACCACGCTGTCAAAACTTACAATAAAAAAATTTTAGATGAATCTTCAGAAAAACATATTTCTATAGCTCAAGACATTTATACTGGATGCACATCAACAGAACAACAAGCTTTTGTACGACAGAAATTGCACAAAATGTCAATTATTGACACTGGAGGTTTACCATATGAAACAGTATTTGTATAAGGTATTTTTTATATGATAATAACAAATATTGATGTCTCAGATGGTTTAGCTAATGGTGCTGTCGGAAAATTAGCATGCATTGAACGATATGATTCAGGAGAGATAACTTTTGCATGGCTTTAGTTTCCCGATTCGCCGAAAACTGGTGAAAAAATTAGAAAAAAAGTTGCTGGTCGTGTTGCGGCTAATAATATTAGTAAAACAGCTGTACCAATCGGAAGAAGATCGTCGACAATACCACTAAATAATAACAATACGATTAATGTTAAAAGGTTACATCTGCCATTAGTTTGTGCTTGTGCGACGACAATACACAAGTCTCAAGGAAGCACATACTCTGAAATTGTCTACGAATACGATAAGAAACATTCTCAATCATTAGTATACGTTGCTTTATCACGAGTTACTAATATCGAAGGATTATTCATTACTACAAGTGGTAATGATTTGACTTTTTATCATGGAAGAAGACCATCAACGACAATGATTCATTTACAAGATGAATTCCGAAGACTTTCAATGAACTGTTCGGAAACAATAGATAAGCAAATTCTCAATTTCATACGCCAAAATAATGGATTAACTGTATACACTCTTAACTGTCAAAGTCTTCGAATTCATTCTCAGGATCTAACAAATTCTGTTATACAGGCTTCAAACATCGTACTTCTATCTGAAACTTGGTTAAATGACTCTGAAGATATAAGTATACCTAATTTCAACTGTATAGTAAAATTTAAACGACCAAATGTTCGAGCAGGAGGAGTAGGAATTTACTCTAACGAAAATAATAATACGTGTAATATTGTCACGCCAAATATTCATATGACAGCAATGCAATCATCATCACAGCAATTGGGAGCAACAGTAACTGGTGATATTTGTATTGCTGAATGTCAATCTCTTGATGGAAAAAAAATTATCTTCGCTGCAGTGTATACATCTGTCAATCAAAAGCTTAACAATATTATTTCTTTTCTTCATCAGCAATTACTTGCATATAGCCATGGAGGTGCTGCTCTTACTAATACAGATTATGATAAAATACCTCTTCTTTTAGGTGGTGATTTTAACGTAAACTTTGCATCTGACGATTCGACACCATTAAGTAACTTTTTATATGAAAAATTTAGTCTGCAATTAAATAATAATCCTAACATGTCGAAAACTAAATACGGAACCACAATAGATGCCATTTTTACACGTTATTTAGAAAATATTGAAACAAGAACTTATGTTTCATATTTTAGTTACCAAAAGGCTTTAGTGACAACCATACCATTACAAATACCATCAGATAATGTTGTACATATTGAAGAAATAAATTGAAAGAATATGTGATATAACTAGTGAAAATTTTTCTCATTTAATCCTTTCAATACTATATATGGGTCATTCCACCAAATAAGAACATTTTTACGGGGCGACCCTCGCGGATTATGTTTAAAATTTATGGAGGTGTTCTCTATCATAAGACAAAAATTCCCTGAGAGTTTTAGCTCTTAATACGCAGCGGTCTTGAAGTTATGATTTTTTGAAATTTTGGAAAAAATTTTTTTTCAACTTTTTCGTCAATTTTTCTGATATGAAAAACATTTTTAAACAAAATCGACAAACATTGTATTTTGTAGGAAAAATTCTCAGCTTTTGAATGAAAATATTTATTTTTTCATAAACTCATCAGAAGACCCTTAAAAATCGAATTAAAGTGGAAAAATTGATTTTTTTCGGTGTGCAGCCCAAAATTCTTCAAATTTGAATTTTTTTTCTGAAAGCTGAGAGTTTTTTACACAAAATATAGCGTTTTGCCGATGTGCATATTTTTTGTTTCGTCACAATTAAATTAAACGCAAATTCATTATAATTAAAAATACTTTTATTTTTGAACTTTTTTGAGATGTGGACACAGTTTTAATGAAAGCATAACCAATTTCATCTTTTAAAGGCACAAAAGTGTGTAATGACTGTGTACCTTTCACCGTTTTCGATTGAGAATATCGTACGTCTAACACATTTTTTTTTTATTAAATAATCGTCATTAGCTATAAAAGTAAAGTCAACGCTTGTAAAATTTTTCGTTCCCCAGGAAAACAAATCTTGTGGTTTCAGTATATGCTCTTTATTGTTCATTTGTAATGAAGCTCTAGCAGCATATCGTTTTAATGAACCCGCAAGACCATCGCATGGTCCTTTGCCATGGGCAGTTGCAAAAAAATGCCACTCAGCGTTGATTTCGAAGTCAGCATAATGATAACATAAGTTTGTAAATGCTTTCTTGTTTTTGAATTGTTGTGGAGCTCCATCAGAGAAGTAAAAAATCATATTGATGACAACAAACTTCTTTTTAAGAAAGGCAATCAATTGCTCTTGAAATAAATAAATTAAAACTGTGTCGTGCTTAAGACAATCTGAAATACCAAAAAAGCTCAAATGCTTAATAGTATCATTTTCGTTATAATAAATCACCATTGGAAATATAGTAACTTGATCATTATTCCAATGAAAGCCTTGAGCTGCTTCCTGCACAACGAATGCATAATTTTCCGCAAAGTCAAATACTACGGTGAATTCCCCGCTCTTTAAATTTAGTTTTGTATCAGAAAAAAATCGACTTTGTGTTTTCGCAATAAAATCATGTATCAAAAGCTTATCAAGTTGCGTCACTAAAGTCTCGATGAAGTCTTCGGAATCTGAAGTAACATTCACAATAGTACAACGGTCTGTTGATGTCCACATTTTATATTGGATTTCATTAACATCAGATTCATTAAACGACATACGAAAATAATCAGCGATTTCTTCATTATTTGGACAACTATTGCACATTCTGGAAAAGCACGATTCTTTTGGATTGTTACAAACTAATTTATTTAATAAATTTTTGTAAATTGGCTGAGATTCTACAACCCAATCGGTGTTTTTCGCAAATTTTGGAAAATTACATCCTAAATGGAATAAATGTAATAAGATTAATAACTAGTTTTAGTACAATTATAGAGAATGTCAAATACACAAGTACCTTCTAATATCAATTTTACATTTTGATGAATAGTACAAACACATACGACATGTGTACCACTACTTCCAGCAAGAATACAATAAGTAGGCCTCAAACTAGCGAATTTAGAAAATCCGATTGCCACTGAATTATATTGCGCTTTGAAGCTTTGGTACAATTCTTTTAAATTATAAAGAATCAACTTTTTTTGTACCCTAGTTCGATTTCCATCACAATCCTTCACAGATTTAAAATCTTTCATGCCCGCTAATTGTTTTGAGTTTTCTTCGCTTTCATAAAAATCAATGACAAGTTTTTTTACATCTAACTTAAGCGGCTGATTGCCTGGAACTTTTGTGGGATTCAAAGTATTAGTAGTCATTTCACCAGAGTCTAAATCAACATTCTCAGATTCACTGATATCATTTTTAAGATTCAGTATCATTTTTCAAGAACAGTTAAATTCAGATGCTATACGACTGACTTCCCAACTGTCGGGTAAAATTGAAAGCAGCTTCTTTTTTATTGATCTGTAAAGCAAACGATCGATCGTATTAATATGAAAAAATGAAGATATTTTAAAATGATCGATTGTTAAAAAAATTTACTTGTCACTTTCAGCGTTATATAATTTCTTCACTTTAGCTATCATGGAACAATGATCTTGATTAATCTTTCTGTAGGTAGATTCAGGTACTATTCCAAATTGTGATTAAAACTTATTCTCTAGGGCAGCATAGCTCTCATCAAGTTTTTTTACTCCATAATTTTTTTCAGAATATAACCTTAAATTAAACGCATAGAAAAATAATTAAGTAAGTTTTCACTCAGTAAATGAAAAACTTAATCAATAGAAAATTTTTACCTGTCTTTTTCAATAAGAGGAATTTTCAAAAATCGCTCTAAAGAATGATCATTGTAATCACATAGATTGTCGCTAAAATTACTGACAGTTCGAGATAAACTGCTTCCTTGAGTACAAATTTCAGCTGATATACTCAGACTTTCAACACTAATTTGACTTGAAATAATTTCCTCTTCCTCTGATGCCGGCGGAATATATTCTTTGACACGGAATCGACAACGCACACATAACATTGAAGTGTCATCTAAGTCAGGAAATTTCCAACGATCTTCGTCGGGAAATTTTCTTAAATCTTTAACTCCTTTTTTATCTAAAAGTTTCGTTTAATTAGATGTCAAAAGTCAATATTAAACACAAAGCCATTAATTTAATTGGTTCTACGTAGAGGTTATACATAAGAGGTCAAGTGCACTGTATTAGTTACTTACGTGACTCATTGAATGGATTACAACAATTTACTGACCGTATACGTTTACTCATGGCGATGAAATATCAAAGTAACGCAATAATTATTACTTAAAAACTTGAGCAATTATATTTTTTTGAACAACAAACGATCCGAAAAGAAATCGCTCAAGAAAGAATCACAAAATGAAAGTAAATAGAGGGAGTTGTGAGCGCCATCTGCATGATAAGTGACGAAGTATAGACTCATCTTTTAAGCAGGTGGTTCAAAATTTCTGAGTACTATAATTTTAGTATTAAAGAGAAAATTATATTACTATTCTGGATTATATTACTGCATAGTGAATCTAACATTTAATTTAATTGTGACGAAACAAAAAATATGCACATCGGCAAAACGCTATATTTTGTGTAAAAAACTCTCAGCTTTCAGAAAAAAATTCAAATTTGAAGAATTTTGGGCTGCACACCGAAAAAAATCAATTTTTCCACTTTAATTCGATTTTTAAGGGTCTTCTGATGAGTTTATGAAAAAATAAATATTTTCATTCAAAAGCTGAGAATTTTTCCTACAAAATACAATGTTTGTCGATTTTGTTTAAAAATGTTTTTCATATCAGAAAAATTGACGAAAAAGTTGAAAAAAAATTTTTTCCAAAATTTCAAAAAATCATAACTTCAAGACCGCTGCGTATTAAGAGCTAAAACTCTCAGGGAATTTTTGTCTTATGATAGAGAACACCTCCATAAATTTTAAACATAATCCGCGAGGGTCGCCCCGTAAAAATGTT
This sequence comes from Cotesia glomerata, assembly GCF_020080835.1. Lineage (NCBI taxonomy): Eukaryota > Metazoa > Arthropoda > Insecta > Hymenoptera > Braconidae > Cotesia > Cotesia glomerata. The sequence continues at coordinate 19,563,440 of NC_058160.1, forward strand.
CTTATTTGGTGGAATGACCCATATGCATAAATCCTTTATGTTACTGTCTTTGAAATCTATTAACTATTAATTAATAAATTTTAAATTGAGTTTGCCAAAGAAGTTTCACTTCTAAAATGTGTACTCTGTACACACGCTCTTTTTTTTTAATTTACTTTTCAACGTATACTTTTATTCAGGAATTCGCTTGTCGAGAAGTTCATGAAAGTAGTGGAGACTGGGTAATTTACTTTACTAATTATGCTGAACTGTGTGCTTTTCAAGAAGTCTTAGAAACTTTATGGGCAAATGCGAAAATGGTAAATCAATACATTTATCAATAAAAGCCAATAATTTGAATTTATATAATGATTAATATTCATTATTCTTTACTCAGGGTGAATTCCCGATGGTAACTCTACCGCCAGAAAACAAATTACATCGGCGTTGTTCAGATGTTAGCAAGGATCTTGAGTGTGTTTGGCAACATTTATTACCCGTATCACCTAAATAAAATAGCTAAGTCACACAATCACTTATATTACTCTAAATGCAATAACGCTACAAAATAAAGTCTTGATTGTTTGTTGTTAAACAAGCCAAAAAGATCTTTATTCCGTAAACAACAATATCGCAACATTTTTCAAAATAATTATTCAAGATATGCTTGAGAAGCAAACAAAAGTAAAAATGAAATAAAAATAGTATTTTATTTGACGATGATTACTATTCAATTTAATTGTGATCATTAATAATCATCCAAGTTAAATTGTAATAAGTTAATGATTATGTTAAAAGAACAATGCCTGAACTTTGCAATAGTATGTTTCTATCGAGTACTCTTTTTAAAAAAGGCATTTAATGGAGATTTCTTATTCATTAATATGCAATATATTAATTTTATAAATATAACTTGAATATCAGATTACTAAAACTTAATAAAACTCAAATTAAGTAGAGGTTTAAAAAAATGTTAAAGTATTTGAAGAAAGGTAGCTCTTGGAAAACATATATATACAGTATAATTCTATTTATTTAATTAATTAAAGCTTTGAAAAATCATATTTGTTAATTTAAAGTGCAAGTAAAGATAATATCTTTGCACAATAATCAATTGATATTGGAAAAATAGTGCAATATAAATATATAGGTATATAAATATATTATTAATTGTATTCGCTTTATTAAATATATTATAAATGTATCGTACATTAATTTATAATAGGGAGATTGTTAAATAACGGAAAATCGTGAACGAGTTCATTATTAATCGTATGGCTGTCTAATATTATTATAATACAATTGATGTAAGAATGATGTAAGGTATATATTCATTCAGTATTCTATAAGTTTATTTATATATAATCTGTAAGAGAGAAGGAGGTACATTGAAAGTTTTTTTTTTATTTATTAATTATATTACTTCAAATTTAGTCAAGTGACGAATAATTTTTAATACTCAACTTATTAATTTAGACTTTTACCTTTCATAATAAACAGTAATAACTTAATACAAAAAAAAATTGTATGAACACCAATGAAAATGAAATATGTTTTTTTAGATTGCTTACGAAAGTTTGGAGTTTCAATGATTGTTCAATTGTTTAGTTGAAACAAGACAATTTTAGATCGATACGTTCATTTACCAGAAGGAAATGATCGATTTTTCCTCAAGAGAATAAACAGTCTAATTCTTACTCACTGATCAAAGTTGAAATCGTTGCAGTCTAATCGGAATTTCTTTTGTTTATTGTAAACCTAAAAATACCTTACCAAGTTGACAGTTAGAAAATGAGCTAATTAGTCTTCAATTATATAAACCAATTGTATCGTTTTGACTGACTTCAAACATTAATACTTCAAATTTTGATACAAGTAATATGAAATTAATTCATACTATTGTTTATAGCCGTCAATAGGTTTTCCATGCTCGCTATTTTGTTTCAATTTGCTTTACCAGTGTACCTTAGATAGATATTAATTTTATGTTGTTATAAATTCATGAAAATGTTATTACTTTTCTCTACTCGAGAGTGAAAAATTGTAAAGATCGAATAATTCATGAGTTATGAATGGATGATTACTTTAATTTTGAAATAGATACTTCTAAAAAATAGATACGTTATAAATTCTTTTAACGCATACAAGATAATAGCTTGGGATAGATATCAGCTCATAACTTTAACTTCAATTTCGATTTTGCGTAAAAAGAAATGCTTGTTTATAATTCAACATATATCAAAGTACCCCTTCTCTTCTAATATTTATTAAGAAAATCAGTTATTTGTGATCAAACATATACTCGAGAATTTTGGTAAACATTATTTTCTTTATTTTTATTACTTACTATACAACTTTGATTAACTATTAAAAGTTTTAGTTCGGTATCCGATTTTTATTTTGTTAATGTTTTCGTAAGTATAAATTGATAGCTATAATACTGATCAATTTAGACTATAAAGTTACAATCGTTGTAATGTTTTTTTATTATTGTCTAAGTTATAGATTGAAAGAATTTATTTTTGTGATTATAAGCGTAAATAAGAAATAAGTTTGAATGTTATTAAAGTAATTAAACGTAATAATACTTTTTAATTTTGAAATGTTTATTTCTTTACATGATAAATTATTTTTTTTATTTATTATGATTAATATTTGTTATATTGAATAATTCATTGAGATTTACATTTTTTTTTTACAAAAACTTAATTAGACTATTACTTAAAAAGAAAACATTGTACTACTAAAATCGTAATTGATCTATCAATGAAGTATAGATTAGACATATAAACTATTGTATAATGCAGCTCTCATAAGAATGTGATAAAAAATTTCAAAATTTGGTAACTTATATTCATGTACACATACTAAAATTTTTTATTGTAAATTATATAACAAATGTATTAATATTTGCTTTAACATCTAATTAATGTTTTGGAACACATGCTCAAAGAGTAGTTCGTACAATGTCGGCAGCAAACCTCTTGGTTTAATTATTAAACGTTAATTAAACACTTACAATGCATAACAATGTTATAGACAAAAGATAACTGCTTAATATTAGATACTCTCTGTTGAAATTATACGGAATATTTCTTTGAACATTTGTTACAAAAATTACTCACCTTCTCGTATGAATAATTATATTAAATGTATGTAAATTAGGTCATTTGGTCATCGTTTAGAGTGCAATAAAGTTTATACATGTGTACTATAATTTTTCATACAAGATAATCAAGGAAAATGTTCTTTTGTTGATAATTTTTTAAATATTTCGAGCTCATGTATTTTCGAATCAATTCTTGTCTACTATCTGGTTATGTTTTTAATTCATCAAACTAAAATAACCAAATAAATTGTACAAGCTAGTCAGGCGATGAAATAAAGTTTAATTTTATCTTTAACACTTGCTTTGATTTTTTTTTACTTATTTATTTTATACAAAATCGTTAGGGTACATGGTGGCTTCTTGAACGACTGTGATACATAGCTTTTTTGACATTAGCTTTAGGATATGCGGCTTGCAATGCTTCCATATCCACATTCGGGAACCGCTTGAGAACAATCTTTGCTTGATTAGTTTGACGACTGAAAAAAAATTTGATTAATTAAATAACATAGTGAATATAAGGAAAATTAGAAGAAGTCTTTTTTTTGAACATTTTGAAAACTTTTATGATTTGTAAAAAAAGGCTTTCGAAACAATCAGCTAGATATCTTAAAATTACGAAGAATATATCCAGATTCAATCTTATAGTCAAGTTATATGTTAAAATAGAATTTTTTTTATTTTCAAACAAAACTATTTGTAGAAATTTTTTTTATATGCTCTTCGTAGGATCGAGATAAATAGTATCATAAAACAATTAACTAAAGGTTGATATCCTAGGAGTATAAAAATTTTAAATAAGTACTTAGTTTCTCTCCGCTTTTCCAAAAACAATTTCTCACGATATAAACGTCTGAATTTAGCTACTGCATAGCCACCATATGTAGTGATGTGTTTTTCTCTCCATGATTTGTTCATAAAAGCAGGTATAATATGTTCACAACATTTATAACGATATCTTAAACCTACAAAAGATAAGTAAATTTAAATTGTAAAAAAAATATTTGATTATTTAACTTATAAATATTCTCTTACCTAGTTGATTGCTCACGTAACGTGATGGTCGTTCACCATGTTCACCAGTTTCAAGTTCATGATACGCTATATTTCTTTCCCGAACAACTTCTTCTAGATTAGACATACTTTCTTCGACTTTATCTCTCCGTTCTGGATTAGGAAAGTATTCATATGCTTCGTTATATGCATGTTCCATAGTTAGAAGCATGTTCTTTTCTTTCAAAAGGACATACCTGTTGCAATTTTCAGAATATTAATAATCTCATAAAAATTAATCGAGGAAAGAGCTCTCAGACAAAAAATAAACTTTCTGGCTGCTTAATATTTATGAGTATCGTTTAATTGAAAGAAAATATTGTGGTAGAATTGGAAAAAATTAACTTTTTTTATTTAAATATAATTAAAGATTTATGGCTAGTTTATTACGAATATTTTGAATTAAAAAAAAAAAATGGTGATTTCATAAGTAAATGGTTGTCGATAAAAACAAGTAAACGATAAATCAAAAGAAGCGAACAATCGTTCTTGACTAATCATTTTAAATATCCTATAATCATTCGAACCGATTGATTTGTTTTGAAGACATCGTATAACCAAAAAAATTCATGTACAGATACAGGTGATAAAGTCAGACTTTTTGAAATTAATAATTTACGGAGTAGAAAAATATAACCTTGAGGTATTATCATTTTTATGCAGATAGTCTAATAATTCGATGCTCCGTAATCAAAGTTTACATTTTAATTCATTTTAAGGTATTTTATTTTGAAAATCTGTTATTAAGTGAATAAGAAAATATACTTGACACAAGAATAATATATTAAGAAAATTTTTTTGACACAAGAACATATATTCTTAATAATAATCGATGGTATATTTCTCTGTTTGAAGAATTGATTAAATGCATAAAAATAGATTTAATTTAATTTAAATAAATCTACTGGTTTGTTCATCTATCATAATTACGACTGATATTGATTTTCTTTTGTCATGAAATTAATAAATTAAGTAATTCATTTCAATAAATTCTTGAGTCAAGAAATCCTTATTTCAACGATATTTTTTCTTTTTCTTAATGTACAGAAGTGAAATTGGAAAAATTAAGAGTTAAAATCATAATGTAAAAGTTTTAGTGTTGGTATTGATTCTTATTAGAGAAGTAGAGTAAATAAACTTTACCATAACTTATGAAGATCTTCATTACTCTTGAGTCTTAATTCATCTTTATTCCATGAACGACCAACTCTGACACGTTCTTGACCCCAATTTTTTTCATCATCAAAAAATTCCATTAAATCATTTCGTTTTGCAGTAGTGTGAAATGCAGCAGTAACACTTTTTACACATGATCTGTGTAAAAATAACATACATTCATAGTAAATTTACAATATTATTTTATAAAAATTATTAACCTTATCCAACTTGATAGCTAATTAGAAAATGTCAATTATACCTGTTAATGAATAGTAAATTTTTACCTGTGTGAAACGTTCAATAATGTATTTTTTGTATATGGACTGGCAAAAAATGAGAATGTATTAATTAATTTTTTGATATTTTTAATAGTCGGTGAAATTCTCATGATGTTTTTAAACGTCGCCATTTTTAAAAATAAACACTAATGAAAAACTTATGAGGCTGACGATTTAAACTACATATGACACCTGGTGTTAGAAATCTAAAGTATAAATCAAAGTGTTTCCAATGCTTCATGCTGGAGTTTGCTGGAGAGAGAAGATGAGTGATAAATTTGAATTGTTGGTGGGAAGTTTGAATTTTTTAGATTTTGCGATTCGAGTTGAAACTTATGAAATAATTATTTTGTAAGAATAAGAAAAATTGAAATAATAGTAATAGGATGATTAAAAAAATATGTAGTTAAAAATATATATTAATATGAAAATGGTTTTTTTTTTTTTTTTTTTTTTGAATGTGAAATTTAATTATAAGATTAAAATGTTATATATCAATTATTTTGTTCGAAAAGATTATATAGTCTACTGTATCATAATAAAAGATCATAGCATACAATGTAACATGGTTAAAGTGTATTCATCAATATTATTGATAGTAATTTTTTTGAAGAACATGAAAACTTTTCTAATTTTCAATACAGTATTATTTTTAACATTTCATGGTTATTAAAATATTATGATATTATAACTCAAGCTAACGATTAAATTAGTATACCCAAATTCGTTTTTATTCCTAATTTTAGGAACTTTTGATGTAATCGTAACTAATATTTTAGTTAATTGTTGCAGATTTACGATGCCTAAAAGAAAAATTTCTTTATAATTGATAGTTAAAAAAATAGAAAAAAACAGTAATTACTATATCGCAATAGAGATTTGATGTTTATAATTTCATAAACCTCTTTTATAGACAGGGAATTATAATTGCGATATTCAAAGTGATGAAACAAAATACTTACTTAATAGAGCATTTTTCTACCATATTTCTATAAATTATATGTAATCTGAAAAGAGTGTGTTTCTGGAGTTTTTGATATTGCTTTTTTTATTTATTAGCAAACTTCATTTTTATTTATACATAATTTATTTTCGTAAAAATTGCACAAAAAGTATAGAGTATAAATACAATTTGTAAAACAAATCAATTACATTTATTTATTCCCCTTAACTAATAGCTTTTCAAGTGTGTTTTTGGAAAAGATTAGTCCATGATTACACGACAAAGTATACATTGCTTACGAGTATTATTAATATGCATAGAAACGTAATTAAAAAAGGCACCATTGATGTTAGATGAATTCAAAATTAAGTAAAAGTTATGTTGTTTTATGTTCTATATACACACGGCGAAAACTATATTATAGAATATCTGATCAACAAGACACAATACGAGTTATTCTTAATATTTATGATTTATAACATACACAGTAAATTAATTAAAGCATTAAAATCAAATTTGAAATATGGTTAATAAATTTTTATCAACTTTTGAATTAACAATAGTAATGTCTTTTTCCGTTATTAAGAAAAAAAAATTTTTTAATTGATTAAAAATAATTTGAAACAATTAAAAATGATTTGAATAGGCGACTATGTAGATATACACTTTCCATGGATTTAATAATTTAAAATTATTTTTCTTAACAAGGGTCAATTTTCAATCTCAAAATTTAAAAACAGTTTATACCATGCAAAAGGTCTACATGTAATTTGACCCGCCAGATTATTTAACAACAAATCTTAATAACACTTTACTCCAATTTTTTTCAAATTATTATAAAATTTAAGGACTTATATCTTTTTCTTTTGCATAATATCAATTGTGCATGATGAACATTGAAATTACTAAAAATTTGTTTAAAAAATGTTTTTTAACTTTTCAGTGTCTTAAGCAACATTTAAAAAAGTTTTTTTTTTAATATTTAACCTTAAGAACTAAAAATTTATCTCCAAAATTACTCTTATACGCTTAGTTCAACCGTGAAATAATTCTATTATTGTAAGTGAATAACAATAAAAGAAGTAAAAATTTTTTCAGTGTTAATAATGAAGAGAAATTTTTATTTAAAAATTAAATTCAGTATTTTTCTTTTATCGTTAAGAAATAATGTTCTATTCTATGTTTTAATGTATATTAAAACTTTTCGATACATAGAGAAGCAAGTTTTTATAAGTTTTAATTTTTAATTAAGCTTGAAAAAAAAAATTACTAGTAACATTTTCATAATCCATATAATAAAGTATAAAATATAAAAATTAACATCAACGATTCAACCCTTCTTGTTAATAAGATATACGTACGATTAATCTTATTTTACGCTCTTAAGTTTTCATTTTAAAGTGTGTTTTTTTTACTTTTTTTCAGTATTAAGAGATTGTAAAAAACTATTGAATCCCAATTTTTCAATAATAACAATCATATGAGAATTAAAAATTTTTTAATCAGGCCAAAAAAATAAAAAAGTGCATTAATTCAAACTTTAATTAAATAGTTTAGAGTCAAACTTCAAAATCTTACATTGCTAGAAATTGCCGCATGTTGCATAAAAACTCCAACAATATCACATTTATCACCGTGTTTTAAATTTTTAGATTTTTAATTTCTCCCATAAGTTAATAGTATGTAGGACACCATGATGGACGGAAGAATATCTCCATCTGTGTGTGTACTACACTCGCCTTTGGCTAATGAGGCAATTTTACATGCGAGTTGAAATTCCCTCTTGTCTTATATAGACACATAAATTCCTTAAGACTTAAAAAATTGTGATGTTAAAGACATAATATATATCGTAATATAAATTAATTATTGATAATTCCAAATGTACTCGAATTCAAATGTACTCTAAATTTTTTAATTAAATTCAGTAATTTCTGAATATAAGCTGAACTCGACCGAGACTATACAAAGTGTTTTTTTAACATTGTTTATGCAAACTATTGTTACTAGCTCATGAAAATAAGTATAATAGACATGTGAAAATTGGTTCCCTCGGTTGGTGACTTGTTTTCACTAAACTTCACGCTTGTGAATTATAATTATTCGTACTAGCTAGTAAAAATATTGTTTTTTTGTATAATCTAAATACAATTTTTATAGATTGCGATATGATTCATCTTATCTTCACACTTGTAAGAAATTTTTAACAATGATAAAATATATCACATCGTACACAATAAATTATTCATTTAATATCATAATTTTTTTTTACAACAATTTCTAATGATCTTACTGCTAAGGCACTTATGATTTAAATATATATATATTCCTGTTTTATTTAAGCTGAAATTTTTTACGGCTTGATTTTTATAAAAATTTTATGTATATGTATTTTGTTCGAAAAAATTGAACTTTGTATAATTTTGTAAAATATCAGAAATATTTATAGAAAAGTAGTCATATAAATTAATTCCTTTCAAAAATACTTTGTTACATATTATATATAATAATGTATATTTTTTCTTATATAAATATAGTGAAAATTTTTAAATACGTATCAACATTTAAGGTAGTTGTAGCGTGATAGGCATTTCAACAGAAAATTATGAAATTTTTTTTATTGAAAGATAAATATATTAATAATTCACTACCAAAATTTCAGATCAATTGACCGCACCGTTTTTGAGTAATTAATTTTTGAAATTGCATCTTTTACACGTAGCGGTATAGAGAGATGATAAAGTTAGTATGAAATCTTTGACCCACTCGAGTGGTATGGAAGATTTCATACTAACTTTACCATCTCTCTATACCTCTACGTGTAAAAGATTCAATTTCGAAAATTAATTACTCAAAAACGGTGCGGTCAATTGATCTGAAATTTTGGTAGTGAATTATTAATATATTTATCTTTCAATAAAAAAAATTTCATAATTTTCTGTTGAAATGCCTATCACGCTACAACTACCTTAAAATCATTGAATAAATCCAATGTCATTTAAAATTGTACCATAACGATGTTATATCATGTAATATATAAAAATGTACAAATTTCGATTATTTTGCGACCAATAATAATACGATCGATGTAAATATTAAAAAAAAATAAAAATAAAAAAATAGTTGAACACTAAAGAAAAGCAGGTGAATTAACACGAATCATTTTAAATTCCATAGATAGTGTAGATCATATCATCTTGAAGACATGCTCTTAAAGTTGAATATCAATTACTGTGATGCTTAAATATATTTCATCACATGTGAATAGTTGCTGCTGTATAACGTGCTTCACCTCTCCGCCAGCTCCATTGACTTGGACGATACTACAGAAAAAAAAAATAAAATAAAAATTAATTAAAAAAGTTAATGGAAAGATATAAACAATAAATTTGTTGATAATTTACTCGAATTAAAATTTGTCCTGATGCACTATGAGGATTGCGATAGGCATAAACAGCCCAACCAGCCAAACCTGAGATCAAGGAAACAACTAGAAGAATACTAATGATTCCAGAAACACTCATATGACTTATATTTACATGGCTGTGAGCTGAAAAAAAGAAAACAATTTAATTTAATTTAATTGAAATTAATTGCTCTACAAATAGTTAAAAATAAAATTATTACATTGTTCAGCAATATTGGGTTCATTAGCCAATCGATTTGGTTGAACATCCGCTGATAATTCTCCTTCAGAAATAATGTGGGCAGCATCATGATTATCATTACTTCGTATTAATGTTTTGGGACTTGCTGGACAACTGCTCTCTTCTTTAATACTTTTCTCATCACATCCTTTATCCAACCAACCTTGTCGGTGTCGGAATATACCGGTACTACATTGATTTAATTCTTCACACCATTTACAGGAAAACTCTGGTACTTTAGTGAGACAATCTGTGCAATTTTTCATTTCTAGACAAGTTGGTAAAGCACGAAGATAAATCACAGTCCAATTTGTAATATTCTGATGATTGAAATGGACACGATGGTACTCATAAATCGTTTTCTTACGAACAACTAGATAAATAAAAGATAACAACTATGCAATAAAGATATAAAATACTTAAACGTATATTGCATTATATAAATAAGGAAATCTTATAGCGAGCTATAGTGAAAAATGAAAATATGAGGAAGAGTAATAGTGAAAAGAATAAAGAAATAATACTGAAAGATGAAGAGTAAAATAAAAATAAGAGAGAATGTGTAAAAGAAATTTTAGACCGGAAAAGAAAACAAATAGGGTTTTTTGCTGAATTAAACTTTGTTTACGATTTTAATGACGAACTTGAATGAACAGTTGAATAGAGGACAGACAGGATATGTGATAATAGGAAAAGAAATGTTTTTGAGCCTTGATTATACAGATGATATAATTTATTGAAAATTTTTAACTACGATATCTTCTAAACGAATCAATCGTTTTTGATGGAACTTGCAGATATCAACGCAGTTTATCAAGCAACAAAATAATATTTATTACCTACCAAACAATTCGACATAAAATTTGGAAGATGCGTAAAAAAACACTTTTTTAGAATTTTTTAAAATCAAATATCTCTCAAATGAATCGATCGATTTTGATGCAGTTTGCAGCAATCAAAGCCGTTTTTCAAACACGAAAAGATTATTTCTTGCTTTCTAAATGATCCGAGAAGAAATTTTGAAGTTATTCCAAAAAAACCACATTTGAAAAAATTTTTTTTCGTAGTTTTTTTGTGATTTCTCAAAATCTACCTAGAATACAAATCTAAGTTTGGTCAAGCTCTTTTGTATGGCGCCCAATATATACATATATACATACATACATACATATATACATACACGTACATACAGACACCATCTTCAAAATCATTCATTAAGGTATTACCCTCGCCAGAGTCGTTTTCTTGGGATTTTTTTTAAACTTTGGCAGATTAATATTTATATAATTCTGCATCGATTGACGCAATTTGAGAATTTTTAACCATCTAGTTTCCGAGATATTTAGTTTCAAAGTTTGAGTTTTAAACGCTCTTATACATTATGGTATACGGGATATCCAAAAGTTTACCTACAAACATTTTTATATCTCAGAAACTTTTCTTAGGATCTTTTTAAAAAACTAGAGTAACGTTATAATAATATATATTAATCTTTCATAAGTTAAAAAATAATAAAAAAAAATACTAAAATATAAAATCAGCTAAGGTAAAAGCCCCAATATATGATCATATACTGGGGCTTTTACCTTAATAATCAACACAAAAAATTTAATTACTGATTTTTTTGAAAAAAAAAAAAAAAAAAAAAAAAAACAATATTGTCAATTATTTTTTTTTCAGACATGTTATTATATTTCCGAATAAATGTATGTAAATAAATGAATAAACGCATGTATCAAAAAAGAGGTTAGTCTACAGCTGATCCAAAACACTACAGTATCACCACATCATTCCCACCTAATTAGTTGCATACTTATATGTGGTTGTGATTCAGAAGACTGCGGCTGCCCAATTTCAAAACACAGTAATTGACAATTTTAAGATTTTTAAAAATTTTTCTTATTAACAAAAGTTTGCGCACCTAATTGATAAAAAATTCGATTTATGAATAGAAAATACTTGAATATAAATATTTCTAAGAAAAAATACTTAAAATTAAGGTCAAAAAGTTATAATAAATGCAGCCATAATAAAAAAAATTAGGTATAACAATTTTGCTTTTACTGTATTTTAAAATTGGGCAGCCGACTGTAAGAATATAATATATAAAAATGATGTTGATAATAAATGAATACTTATTTTTTTGCTCGACGGGCAGAAAGCGTCAACTTTCGGCCTGCTGCGCTAAACGAAGTTGCCCCTTTCTGCCTTCGTCGAGCAAAAAAATAGTATACACTCCACGGGAAGTAAATAAGAAAGCCTCAGATCACATGTTTGTTGACCTCGGCTTCGCCTCGGCCAACAATTACATGTGATCTGAGACATTTCTTACTTTACTTCCCTAGGTGTGTAATATACTATTTAAATCTTGTTTTATTATTTCATACTTCTTCATCTATAACCTTCGTTTGAAGAAGTTATTCAATGTAATTAAGGTAAAAGACTCAGTTATTGACACTAACAATTTTATTTTAGTTAAAAAAAAAAAAACAAATCAATTCTAATAAATTAATAAATATAATTTTTGAATTATAAATTTTAAGATAATTGGTTTTTTGAGAACATTTCATTCCTTTAATTAAAATAAAATTGTAAGTGTCAAACAACTAGGCCAGTGTCAATAACTGGGTCTTTTACCTTACTTTCTGTTTTAATTACAAAAAAGTAAACTGATAAAATATACTATTAATTACATGTTCCGATTTATGCTTAAATAACTTTTGAAAAATTGATTTCAGAAAAAAATTTATCAAAAACAAATTGTAGAAAATTTAATTATTAATAACATTGCTTTCTTTAACAATCTTGATAAAGTTGATAGTTTTTTAAGATAAATGATAAATAATGATTCAAGACACAGAGAGGCCGATGCAACGCATGAGTCAGAGAGAGACAGCGATACTTAAAGGTAAGCGACGGATACTTGTGAGCGCGCGAAATTAACAATTAAAAAACAGATATAAACAATGAAATTTTTTTTAATCTCTATTAACAATATTATTAACTATTGTACAGAGAGTTAAAAAAAAATATTACTTATACATTATTTTTTTTTTTTTAATATATTTTTCATGGGTCGAAAGTACTCAAATTTGAGATTTTTCGAACCTTTAAAAATTCATATCTTTGAAAATATTAACTTTATCGTGAAAAGTCATAGAACCTTTTTTATTGGTATTTTAACAAACAATATAAAAAAAATTTGTCCGGTTGAAAAATAACAATTCTTTGCAATTGTTTAAACAATTTCGGTTTAAACAACACCGGGTTGCCACATGGCAACATACATTTATATCATCAGTAGGGCAATTTGAAGAGGATCGCATAAAAAAATTGAGGTGGAATAGTTTTCGGTACTCATGCGCCGATTCCTCCTGGACTACATGCAGTGTTGCCAGACTTTTCAAACGGTCAGTTTCTGGTTCGTGATTGGCTGAAATAAGTACATAAACAGCAAAAAGTTTTAGGCTTGTCAATAATGACTATCTGGTATGTGTACCGTACACTCTAGCATAAACTTTTGACGACGGAAGTCGCGAGGGTAATACCTTTTAATTGTTATTTTTCTTATAACGTAACTATCAATCCTTTTTAGTAAATTTCATAGAAATCTAACTATTGCATTGGTTCTCATGTCGGAACTTTTGAAAAATTTTACTATATTCCGACTTAACTCGACGAGCTGCGTCAGAAAATACATATGGTTCAAAAGTTTATGTATGTATGTATATTTGTATATATTACGATATATATACATACGATATATATATATATATATATATATATATATACGATATAACGCGGCTTGTCACGACGATAGCGTCATGTTTAAATATGAGCTCAATTGATTAATTAGTTTAGAAATTACAGCATTTTAAAATTTTAAAAATTTGAAAATTTCATACTCTCACTACTTCTCCGTCAAATAATTTTTGAACACGCCGGTATATTCAATTTCTGCAAAATGCATCTGAAAGCTGAGAAATCAATCTTCAATTTACATGTTTACATATTTTTTTTAATAAAAAAATATCAATCTTAAGATCATTTTTAAGAAATTTTACTTTTGCAGTCGTTTCATCTACAGAAATGAAATAAAATGAAATCTACTTCTATTTCGAATGCCGAATGGCCTTTTTCTTAAATAAAATTTATTTTCTCAAGAATCAATTGGGGTCGTACCGTTTAAAGTGATGGGATTACATCGGTCAATTTAATCAATTGTTTTTCAATTAGCAATCGGAGTATTTATTAAATGCAACTAACCAATAACTCTTTCTACGGCTATTAAGACTATAAAACATGTTATGTTAATTCGAAAAGCACCCCGTTGAGCACTTTGCAATTGTAAAGTTCTTAAAGTCGTCTAGAATAAGCTTTTCTGATACAGCCTTTCATATAATTTTTATTTTTTATTTTTAAAAATAAAATTGATAATTACCGTGGTAAACTGACCGTTAGGTCACCCCGGCCAAACTCATTATTTTTTCAGTTTCTAAAATGATTTTATTTAAGTATCTTTATCTTTAGATTTTTGTTTTAATGAATTCAGTTCTCCAGATTTTACATGACAAGATAATTTGATTTCCGTTATTCAGTAGAAATAATTCAAGGTTCATTTCGTAGGTAATCGGGGCATGACTTCATGTTCTCCGAATCGATCAATTTTTTAATTCTTTAAGGTATAATTTCGACATTTTGAAGTATTGTATGAGCATGATTAAGTAAGCATGATTTTAAAATTTGTTCTAAATAGATATATCTTTTACTCACAAAAACGTGTTCTATCCATAATATAGGCATCGCTTAGTCCAACTTTAACTGGATGAGCCTTATCTTCGATCTCTTCAACTGATAGCGGCATTTCTTTGTAAACAAAAACAATGTTTCCATTTTGAAAAAGTGTAACTTGGAATGTGAATTCACCAGCTTTTGGTTTATCCTGTAGTACAACTTTTGTCCATTCAACAGTGAATGCCGTACCTGTTATAAAATAAGTTTTATGAAATGAGTAGAAAACTTATAATGATTATAAAGAATTTCGAATAATTATTAGAACCTAAATAACATGATAATTATATTCACATCTTGAATGGTGAATAATAATATAAATGGGGAATACTTCATGACGAATTTCTATCGCAAATTTTAAGACGTTTTAAGACCAAAATGAGGGTATTGTCAGAAAATTTGAAATTTTGTATATCTATTAATAAGTACGAAGTACATCTTCTGTTAAAATGTCAATTCGATTGTCTGAAATTAAATCAATTATGATTGTAATGTGAACATTTGTATACTTGATAATTCTTGAGTATTCATGTATATTAGGACAGAAATTTTAGAGTTGATGATAGTATAGAAGTAGGTATAATAATTTTTGACGTTTGAAAATGTTTAGATGTTTAAACAATGGGTGCATTCCGAAAATGCACTATGAGCAGCTATTTCACAGCGCGGTACTGTAGAGCAGTAACATTCGTATATAAGTTCAACAGTAAGTAGCGTTTTTGTGAGCGAGTTTTAAAAATCCCAAAAAATTAAATTTCATGAAGATTTTTCCATTTAAAAAATCCTAAAAATAAAATTTTGGTTTTTGATCAACTATTTGAAAAAGATGCACTAATTCTCCAACATTGTTATATTTGTTTGTAAAAAAAATTGTGAATATATCTTTATTTTTTGATTTTTTCAAAGCAAAAAAGGATTTTTTAGCCATTTCTGAAATCTAGAAAAAATGTTTGAATGAAGGAGCAAATCTTGCTTCTTTAATGTTTTTCAAAATTTTGATTGATCAGTCCGGAAAAATTGTTCAATGGAACGATCTTAATTTCACAGGGCTATTAACGGCATATTGAGATGTAAAAATTTTCATAATCATAAGTTGTTCCATAGAAATGAGCAAAGATATAGTCGATTTACCAAAAAATGGGAAAAAATTACTCTTTTCGATACTCTCTAATTAATATTGATACTAAATTTTTCTTTCTCTCAAAGATGTTGAAAAGTTCTTTGTAGGAAATTTATTTCAGTTTATGAAACTGCTCACAAAATGTCTGTACAACGATTAGTTTTTAAGAAATCCTTATTTGAAGACAAAAAGATCCTTTTTCATTAAAAATCGGATATCTCCGTGAGAAATTGACGTAGAGAAACTGATAAAAGTCAAATTACTGAAAAAAAAACAGGCTATCATGTCGTGGTTTATCTGGGAAAAATTTTTCTTAATAGGAGATAAGGGAAAACAGCCTAACATCGATAAGGTTTCTTAATCAATTATGAAATTAAAGAATGATTAATATGTAAATTTTTAACTATTATTTCACTTACCATTGTCTGCGTATTTAACAAAACTCTCATTTGAAAGACGGGTATCAAAATTCGCCATCAGTGGAGCAATATATTGAGTAGCAGCAAGCCAGCTATGAACATATTCTCCTGTATATAAGAATCCACCCGTAGCTATTGTGATATTTCGAACTTTGTGACCATAAAATAGGAACTCGAATTTCAATTTAACAGTCTGCAAAAATTGTCGTTTATGCAACTGATAAGATAAGAAAATATTTCATTAATCTTTTTGCAACAAATATACTCACTGCAGCTCTCCTATGACTTTGACTTAAAAGATCATTAACTTTTCGATCAGGATGATTATCCATATCAACCCAGTAAGACTTAGCTACAGTTTCATCAATGAGAAACGTACTATTGTAATACTGATGAGTATCTTCTTCTTGTTTCGTGATGTTATTCTGAGTTAAAGTATTGTTTGAAAAATTAGTGAACTTGGATATTGATATATCATCAATATCTGATGAATTAGATGAAGTGTCGGTTGAATTCATTAAATCAACTCTATTGAATTTGTTATCCATTTTTGAATTGACATTATCTCGAGTCGCATTAGGCCATCGTGTTTGGTTAGCCCAAACATTAATATTTGTTGGCTATAAAGTTAAAACGATCTAAATTAATATTCTACTTTTTTACACTGTCAATAAATTGTTATAAAACTTACAGGTGGTTCAGTAACTGGGACAATAGGTTGAGATACAATAATAGAAGAGTTTTTTCCATTTTTTGTGATATTTGGTTTTAATGTAGTACTTGTGACTGTTGATTCAGCCGGTGAATTCGTTATATTTTCTGTTGAGTAAGTTACGTTAGCCGTTGATTCTGTTTCTGTTTTTATAATTGGAGATTCTTGTACTAAGTCATGTAATGTTGATAAGGCTGAAATACTTGTAGTTGAAGTTGTTGATGGTAATAACTCTGGCCCTCCTAATGATCGTTTTAAGCGATTTAAGTTTGTTACTTCAACTAACTTATTAGAATGAATAACAATGTCATCGATATTCTCAAGTCTCGTTGAAGATTTATAATAATAATAAGGAAGTTCTAGGAAAAAAAAAAAACATTAAAAATTATTTAAGATTGTCAGTTATAATTTGACAGTGTTTTCGATTAAAAATACTCAGTTATTAGAAAAAGTATCTTTATTGTATCTTTATTGGAAAATTAAAACTCACACGTCTTAAGTATATACACTGAAAGAAATTTTCTCTAAAAATTAACGTTAAATCCACGGTAATCGTGGGACAGATGGCACGACCTACACGGAAAAAAGTAAACTGTAATGAATAACAGTCGATTTATAATAAGTAATGATCAACTGCTAAAAATTACCATTTCAAACAGTAAAATCGTGATTTTACTATTCACTTTATAATATTTACTATTTAAACGTTACAATTTACTCTTTATATGGAAGAAAAAACTATTTCAAACAGTAATATTCGCTATGTAAATGTCTAAATGTTAAAGTATAATAATTAAGAATTCAGACTTTGATATTTATCATTTTGTACCTAAAAAATGATCGCAATGATATGTAAAAAGTATAAAGTAAAGTTAGTAAATTTCTAATACAAGCAACGTCAATATTTACAAAGTAAAATGGTTAATTTTAAACGCAACGCTAAAAATCAAACTGTAATTATTGACTTGCTTGGACTGGTAAAATGTATATTTTAAAAGTATAATTTTTACTGTTTCAAATGTTAAATTCTCCCAGAGTGAGACCCCCTTCTCTTTCATCTGAGTTCCCCTTCTCATCATAATATGGACTATATATTAAAATGGCAATTTTTCCTGTTTGAAACTGTAATTTTTTAAGATGAAAAAGTCGTTATTTACTATAGTGACAGCTACTAATAACTTATTTTTTATATTAAATTATAAATTGTGGCTTTTATACTTTCTACATTAAGTTCTGTAATATTTATATTTTTGCCACCCCGATGTCCGCTTTACTGTTTGAAACTATAAAAATTAACCGGAATCCGAGTGAATATTACAGTTTACTTTTTTTCCGTGTAATCATTTGTCGGTGAGTGAGATAATTTTTAACTTTTCAACTTCCCGCTAAAAAAATTGAAAATTTTCGAATATCGGGAAGTTATTGGTTTTACCCCGCTTTTTGAAAATCGAATTTTCATCGGATCTCAACGTTTTGAGGTCCGAGGAACGCAGTTTGCAGCATTTTAAAGGGACCCACTAAACTTAGATTTTTTGAAAATTTGAACCAATTCGATCTGATAGATTTCGAGAAACCTCAAAAATAAAATTTTCAAAAAAATGTTGATATGGAATAACTTTTAAACGACTATACCGATTTTTTCTATAATCTGATCAGCTCTTAAGCTTAAAAAACAACGTATATTACCGAAAACCGCATCAAAATCGATTGAATCGTTTCGAAATATCGCGGTCCAAAATTTTCAAAAAAGAGCCCTACTAATTTATTTATTTATACCACTGAACCCAACAGCAGAGGCATTAACAGGGTTCCTTAATTATAATCATTATCATAGTATAGAACAGTAAGAAATACAATACTTTATGAGGAATACTTCGTTACACTTTCTATTTGAAAATAGACTTAATTAGACTAATGCTACTTCTAAATTTTCGAGCTCAGAAATGTCTAAAGCTTGTAGTTGTGAGCTCTAAGAGCTTAAAACTTCATAATACGAAATTTTCCGAGCGTTTTAATCTTGTAAACATCGTAAAGTTCCACGTACACTGAAAAAAAAGTTTTTTTCTACCAAGGAAATGTTTCCTTATGGTTAAAAAACTGGTATTCTTATGATTAAAATACGAAAGTTTTTTAACTATGAGAATACCGTTTTCTCACTGTCAAAAAACTAGCCATATAATATAAAGCGTGGTATTTTAAGGTTAAGAATACCAGTTTTTTTAAATCAAGAAAACTCGAGTAAAAAATTTAGTATTCTAGGAGGAAAACAATTTTTTTTTCAGTGTATGTTCGATAGGGTAAACTGATTTTCAGAATTTTTAGTATGTGGTAATTTAGGACAATTATTTTATTCAATATTTAACATAATGTATATTATAAGTAAAGTTGTAAGAATACAAATTTTTTTTACGCTAAAATGTATTATCATTATTTTTATAGTAAACAGTTTTAAGATCAGCACATTTATTAAATAAATCAATGGACACCCAAATCTTCATAAAAAGCATGAACTGAAGATCAAACTCGAAATTCGTCAACTACGGAAAGAAATTTGTTTTGCAAATAAAAATTAATCAGAACGATGAGTGTTAGTTATTACTGCCAGATTACTTTACCAACGGGATAGTTAGTAAGTGCAGTAGGCCAAAAATACAAATATAATTGTCTTTTGTATCTACGAAGATATATGCAGACTCAACCTGTAATGAACAAGCTGAAACTTTTGTAAGCCAGACACAAATAAAATTATTTTGACCCTTTCAAGAATGCTTACAAACAGCGCTATGAGTTTTATAGAATAATTTGACTGAAGTTTTGAATTTCCATCAATAAATCCTTATGCATATATCTTGTGTTGTTGCAAACTGTAAATGCTTCAAAAAAATTTCATACTAATCTTATCTGTTCTCCACATCTCTATATGCATCGAAAAGTAATTAAAAAATGAATTACTTTGAAATAATACAATGAATCGAAATTTTGATAGCAAACATTTTATTCATTCATTCTCTAATCATAGAAAACTTCAAGATTTCTCATTATTTAAATATACCTCCAATAAATTCTTAATCTAAGAACATTATTCCAAGAACGGGTATTATGGAGACGTACTAGCATATTTAAAAAGATAAATGATTATAGAATTTCTAATTGCATTTAATTTAGAGAAGTTATAATTTTTAACTTTTTATGAACACGTTATGATCATAACACTAATTTAATATATTTTTATAATAAAAGAGAAGGTAAATAAATTGATTATTCAGTTGATATAAATTCATATTTACAAATATGGTTGTTTTGAAAATTCTTTAAATCAATAACATTGCAGAATTTATATCAATTTATTTATTTAAGAAAAAATAAATACGTACAAGTGTTTTTTTTCTTTTAGAAGAAAATAACAAAAAAGGTCTGTCAGAATTTACCCTATACAAATTAACAGAAACTCTTCATTACATAGAAGTGACATAGTTAATATGATGTCAATAATTAGTTCATTTTTCTTATAAAACCTTCTAATGAGCAATAACAATCACTGGATGCAGTGGCATAAAATAACTTCACTCAACCAAAGTTTAATTATGATGTACTTCGGTAATCATTAAAAATGCGTTATGCTGTATGATCATCTAATATGTTCTTATCATTTCATTCTTTTTTTACTACAATATATTCAGAAAGTTTACATGCAGTCCACTAGGTAAATATAAGATCTTGTTATGTAAACTTTTCAATTTTCAATGAAAAATATTGTATGTGTACAGCATACTATTAATTTTCAAAGTATTTTCTACTACAAGTACTTAGTTAAAAATTGCCATTGAAATAATTAATATTTGATCTGATTTTAATTATTCTTCGTTTCTATACATAAATTATACCGTTTAGTTATAGACATTGAAATAATTTTTGGTAATTTTTAAAATTCAAAGTAAACTGTTTTTTAAATAACTGATACAGAAGTTAACAGCTATCCAACCATAACTGGGAAAAAAAGTTAATTTTTATCAAGTAAATATTAACTTAGTTTAATCGATTACAGTATCAGTTGGATATTTGTTATTATTAATTATTATTATTAAGTATTCATAATTATAATTAAGTATTTTAAATATGTACTGAAGTTACTTTGATTTTGTTTGACAAATTTTTTAAACGAAAATATATAGAATCGAGACAATCTTTCTCCGAAGATTATGAAAATATAACGACAATTAATTTTAAATAAACTTTTTATCCATTCGGGAACTCAAACATTCCTGTCTAATTCATAATGAAATAGTAATTACTACATAAAGTGTTAAAAAACACTTCATATGTAC
Source organism: Cotesia glomerata (assembly GCF_020080835.1). Taxonomy (NCBI): domain Eukaryota; kingdom Metazoa; phylum Arthropoda; class Insecta; order Hymenoptera; family Braconidae; genus Cotesia; species Cotesia glomerata. The sequence continues at coordinate 19,584,974 of NC_058160.1, forward strand.
TTAATTCTGTCTATTAAAAAAGTGTTTTTCTTTTATTTCATAAAACGTAAATTGTGTATCATGTATATTTATTTATTGTTGTTATGTTGGCAATTTGTTAATATAACGGTAATTTATGATATGCATCAATCGATGATCTCATTCGTTTGTAAAAAATAATATAATTATTAATGAGATTCACGTTAGATTAACGTATATTTTACGTACTATGTACTGATATTAGATATACTGGAATTGTTCGAAAATATAATGGCCATTATAACAAGACAGTCAACAAAAGTACATTTATAATAATATAAATACAAAATAGATACTTGTTTTTGTACTAGTAATACTATGATGTAAGAAAATGAAAGAATTCAAGAATATATATTTTAACTATGGTTTTTTATGCTTTAAAATAAGATTATACAGGAAAAAAAAATAAGTTGAAAATAGTATCATACTAAATATAATCCCAGAAGACACACAAATAAAAAAAATGAGAAAAGGAAGCAGAGAATGAGTGCGGGCGGTATAGTAGGAGATGTTTTATATTGGATACAGACATTTTTCCCCTCCTTGGCTCCTTTTTTTTTAATCGAACTTCTCTGATCTCATCCCCACCATCCTTGCCCGAAATCTCATCATTAAATATATATTTTTTTTTATATTAATTTATTTTTGTATTATCACTCTATTTCAGGACTAAGAATATATTCTAATTTAGTAATAAAGCTAAAATTAGATATAATGAAATATTATTATGTTAATGAGTCTAAAGTAACAATCACCTGGTTCTGCGAGCACTTGTAAAGATCCTAATATGAAAGATAATGTAAATCCAATAAAGTACACGCAGCTTAACGAGCGATAACGTTCACACGCCATATTCCAAAACTAGGGGCCGATAAACTGCCGCTTCTTCGCGACTTTATGTCCCTCGACCCCTTAAAAAGATTTTGTTCTTATTTTATTTTTCAGTGTCTCTAGAAGCTTGACGTCCTTCGATTCACTTCAACGAGGTCACGTTTTTGGCGCCTATAAACGATCACCAGGTTAATAAGCACTTTTCTTGTTTCACAACTTTTTTTACCCTATTTCATTAAATAAAAGATATACGCAATCTAGTCGAATATAAAATATACATACAACAATTAATAAAATTTAATGATCAATAAATAAATTAACGAAATTAAAATTTTAGTATTATAACTGAACACAATTGAATATTTAACCGGTACCAAAAAAATATAATTTAAACAATCCTTTACTCAAACATGACAACTTTCAATGGGACTGACCTTAGGTATGGAATACTCTTTGTGACTGACTTCACTCTTTGTGTTGATTGCTTTTATATTTTTTAGAGTTGGGGGACCAAGAGTTTTCATTTTCTTCAGTATCTAGATTATTCGACCTAGGTATGTACTTACATATACGCATATCTAGATAAAAGAAAGGGTAAATTCAGTGTAGAGTAGTGTTATGACGCGCCATCTAGATTAGCCCGGACAGTAGGTATGTCAGATATCTATTTTAATACTTGCTTTTAAATTTAAAAAATCTTGAATAAACTTCATTCAGAATGTGAGATAGTGTCATTAAAAGTCAGTTTTTTAAATCTTTATTTGTTTCTACTCATACATTCATAAATTAAGTAAAGTTAAGAAAAAACAAATCATACTTTCGCAATAAATTCAGTGGATGTTAAACAATCGAAGATTCAAAACCCATCTTGAACAATAGCTTAAAAAATTTGTTTTGTTGTCTAGTATAACATATATTTTTCAAAAGAAAATAAAAATTTAATTTTTCATAATTTTTTTCGAAAATAACATTTCAAGGCCAAAAAAATGAACCCATAACTTTAAGATTGTGATGAGTTTATCACAAGTTATTAATTTTTTAGACTTGACATACCACTATTTTTTTGAAATTTCTTTTTTTGTAGAAAATTAATTTTCTTACAAGTTTTTTAGTTATTTTCCGTAGATTTGGCAATTTAGGATGTATAGAAAAAAAAAAAAAAAAAAAAAATTGAGAAATATTTAGAAAAATTGGATTTAGTGACCCGTACAATCTTTCGGGTGCAGATTACAGTTACGTCACAATGGGTACTTTTGTAGAGTATTCCATTCTGAGTAAATCGCGCTTTGGTACAATATAATGGCTAACTAAAAAGTAGAAAGTAATTTTCAATAAGCTTTAGATAAGAATAGATTAAATAATAAAAAAATTAGGAAAACGGTTGACCCTAAAGGCCATCCTTGCAAATTCCCACTAATTCCATATCTAAGTGCTTTTAGATCTAAATTGCACTTATGACGTTTTTGAGCTCTTTGAGCTCAAAAATATAATTTATGTGTTATTTTGAGCTTTCCGAGCTCAAAGAGTTATCTGTTTTAAGTTTTTGAGCTCTTCAAGCTCAAAAGTCTGATAGCAGTTTAATAAATCACTATTTTTTGAATTTTCAAATCGCAATAAATTTTGAATAAATCAATCGATTTTCTCGCGGTTTACGGCATTTTCAATTTTTTTCGATAACGATATCTCACGCACGAATTAACCGATTTTGACCGGACTGGTAGCGATCGACGTGGTTTTTTGATATTGAGAGCTGATTAGTTTTTAGAATCGATCGGTTGAGCCGTTCAGAAGATACTTAAAAAAACAAATTTTTGGAAATTTTATTTTTGAGATTTCTCAAAATTTATTAACTTTAATTCTTTGAACTAGTATCAGAAATCTAACGGCAACGGAACTCTTTGGAACGCTGCTTATTTCGATCGAATCGGATAAGCCGTTCAAAAATTATGAGAGATATCCACACACACGCGCGCGACACAGTGATCTCTTGTCAATATATAACAAGAATAGGCCAGTCCCACGGCTAAGCGGTACAACGCTTGTCATGCTTGCTTGGGACTGGTGAGACGTCTGGTGAGGCGTCGGTTCGAATCCCGGTGTGAGCTGAAATTTAATTTTCAGTGAACATCGGTGCTCGTAACTCACGCCGGGGGCTGTACAGGTTTGGGTTTTTCGATGGTTTCCCCAAGCCCTGTGCTACCGGTGGGGCACAGGCAAATGCGTGCAGTTTCCCCAAAGTCGGCCCATCACCGCATTACTCTCCAGGCTGAAAAAGTATGTAATACCGCCAAACTTATTCTGCCAAACTTAATGTACCGATCAGCCTGGAGTCCCCCTCCGGTCTCGAACGGACCCCCATCGAGACAGAAGTCTGAAAAGCGGAGTTAAAAAAAAATATATAACAAGAATAGCTCCCTAGAACCTTAGAATGTGGAGAAACTGAGAACTCGATTTTCCAAAATCTAGGTGGAACTAATAACTTTCCAATTTTTTAAAGTCATAGATTTGATTTGATTTTCACAGCAGTAAGGTAAAAGCCCCAATAGATAATCACGTACCAGTATATGATCACTCCATGTATTTGTATATATATATTCACAAATATAGGTATACAAATACATGGAGTGATCATATACTGGTACATGATCATATATTGGGGCTTTTACCTTAAATTAAAAAAAAAAAAAAAAAAAAAAAAAAACAGTATTCACGTGTATTTTGAACTTTTTATTAATAAATTTTCCTACGTAATTACATATTTCAGCACATTATTCAATTCATCAGTTTTTTAAATCCAATCAATATCGAAATTAGAGCCACATTGCGAGTTTTTTCAAGCTCATTTTTCTCTTTAATCATTTCCAATCTTTTAGCATCTCGCAAAATTTTCTTTTGACGATCTCGTACGTATAATGCAAATTTTCGATGTCTTTGCCTCATAACAAGTAACATTTCTCCATCATTACCAGCTGGAATAATACCCGATTCTCTGATATAACGGATTACTTCAGCCCAAACTTGACCTTGAACAAATCTAAAAAACTGGTCCACAACGCAAAATGTTATAGAATCTTCTATAGATATATTACATAATAAAATTTTATAATACTCGCGCGATTTTTCACATAATTGTGAATTATTTAGTAGTATTTTCCTAATACTATAGACTTTTGGTCTAATAAAACCAAACATTGTAGTGATTGCAGGACTATAATCATTATTAATTTTTGAATGAAAACTCTCATGCCATTGATTTGTCCCCATGAGAGGTAATTCAATATCTATAAAACTCCGAACAATGTGAGACAGAAAATCATGCACTTAACAGAAGTAAAGGAATAATTTACCTGCAATACATCCGTTTTCGGTTCTTTTAACTCCAATTCGACCTTCTTCATCTTTCCACACCCTAATTAACAAAGATATTAAAGTATTCGTCTTATCAGTACTTCTCCATGTACAAATGTGAGGAATACAATGTGGATTTAAACATAAGTCTGTTAAAAGGCCCAAATAAACATTTTGTACTAAATGATTAGTTTGATCTATCAAGTTTAAAATTGAGTACAGTCCTTCCATTTCCACAAATTTTTCTATCGTCACTGAAAACTTAATTATACAACTCCAAAGACAAGTTCCCACGCCGATTAATAATCTGTCAATGAAATCAATAATTAATAAATTCCTTTTTAACTAGACAATAACAACTTTAATTTTTCGGTTACCTGTCGTCTGTGATAAAATGATTCTCTTTTTTGTTTAAACAATATTTTAATAATTTTAGATGTGATACAACTATTTTATTTCCATAAATTGATATCCCTTGGAAATTACTTGTTATAATCGTATTAAATATAATACAAATAAGTATTAATATTTGTTTATGAAAAGTTGTTAGTCGATCAAAACAGCAAATAAGATCTGTAAATTCTTGACATGCCTGAAATTAGATTCTAATTTTTTACAAAATAATGTAAAAATATCTTATTACTTAGAAAAGTGGGGATGACTTCTTGGAATTGGACTAATGAACTTGAGTAAGTAAAAGTAACTATAAAACAAAGAGTTTTCACAACTTCCAATGTAATTTTACAATTTACTTGTCCTGCCATACTTAAATGAAATATGTTTAAAAAACTTATTGCATTACTGTGAATGAACTCTTCAGGGATTTTCGACACAAGAAACATTAATGTCCGTAATGAGTATAAAAATAAATCATTTAAATTAGACGAATCCTGAAGTTTCGTTAGATTACTTATGTTTTGATTTAAAAATTGAAGGGTTTTTTCAATCACACAGCAATCTTTAATAATCTAAAAATTAATTAATTCATCAGTAACGTAATTATGTTTGATATTTCATATTTTTAAATAATATTCACCAGCAATGAGCCGTCAAAGTAGGAGAGTTGGCAAAGAGTAGAAAATAATAGTTTCCTAAATATAAGATCTTCGTTATTTTGAATTTCTCTTCTGAATACAATTTCAAAAAATTCTTTAATAAGATCAAAGTCAACGACAGGCAAGGAAGGTAAAGCTACGAGTTTCATTAGAAGTATTGTAGCTAAATTGTTGCGAACGATTAATACTTTGTAATTCGTATCAGAGTAAGTAACTACTTGTTGAAAAATATTCTTCAAAAATCTGAAATTAACTGCATAATTATGGGAATGGATGAATATGTTACTTTAATTGATTAAAAAAAAAAAAACCTTGTTGAAACTGAACAAGAAGATATTATTTCTTTTATTATATTTAATGATTGTGGAGGAAAGATTGAATTCATTAATAGTAATAAGATGTTTATTACTACAATATTTTTATTTATATTGAAACTATCTTGTTCCAATTGCACAACTATATCAATTAATGACTGTTCATCCATTCTCGAACGAAGATGATTCAAAATGCCAGCTTTTAACATTTTATGACCTAAAAAAAATAATAATAATAATAAATGAAAAGAATTTGCAAGTATTATTAAATGATACGATAAAATTATTAAAATTTTATAAACTCACAACAAATCTTAGATACTGATGCTAAAACATAAGTTGTATCTAAAACTTTTGTATACATTTTCGGTGGACTAATTTCTATTAACTTAACAATAATGAATGGAAGTTCTGATTTTTCAATAGACTGACAGCAAATTTCGAATTTTAAAGTAAAATTATTGCTAAGACTCGATCGATTTAATAATTTGCTTAAAGATTTGAGAATGTTTATAACTTGTTCTTGGCATGGTAACAAAATAGTTAAATATCCTAAAACAGTAAAGTAATTTTCTAACGTTTCAGAATGCAAGGAATTTTCAGAGAAACCCTCGAGTAATGGCGAGTAAGCACATAAATTTATCATATCATTTAAGTGTCGTTTATATTCTGATCTTTCGTTTGATTTCCACGATAAAAATTGCAACACGTCGATCACAAATGAAAGATATTTTAATTTCTAGATATTAATTTAAGAAAAATTATAAGTTGAACCAAAGAATAAAAATACTATTATGCTTTAATTTATAATAAACTAGAATTGTAGCAAAATAAATGAATTTATAAAACAAAAATATTAAGGATACGTATCCCTGATGCCCGATTTCTCGTAGACAACTATTAAGTAATCTATCAATCCAAATCTCATTTTCTCGAGTTATTGGATCAGATATAAGTTTGCGTAATCTTTCGATTTTGTAGTTAATGCTCTTCTTATTAATATATTCATGAGTAGATAATTTTGAAGGCACTGAGGTATCACATGGTTTATCACTTTTTTTATGATCTAGCTTTCTTGAAAAATCATGGTTGAGAATATCAATTTTCTTGATATTCATCGTATTAGTAATTTTTGAGCTATCTTAAAATAATAAACAATTTTTTTTTACTTATTAAAATAACAAAGTACATTTTTAGAAAATCGGTAACACAATTGTAATTACTCCAAAATAAAATTTATTATTAAAAAACTACCTTTTTAACCTACTCAAGTTTTGCCATTTATAAATATCAATCAATTATTTATAACAAAATAACCACAGCAACTGGGTTTCAAATATCTATAACGAACAGCAACTATTTTCTCATACGTTTAGTATTGATAATATTTTAACTTTATGAAAATATTCTAGTTAATCAGAGAATAAATTTCTACTTAACATTTAAATTTCACATTCTTACAAACATAATGGATGTCTGATGATTTAAAATAGCTTATTGATGTATGATTGCACTTTTATAGGTGAATAAATTGATTAACAGCTAACTTTCAATTGTTTTATGATTTATTTTGTTAGCAAAAATATTTAAAACAGTCAAAGATTTAAATAAGGAACGTAATTCCACAATAATTTTAAAATAAGTTTTCCTAATTTTTTAATTATGTAAAAGGCTCATGCGATTCAAATATCGTGAAAACTTGCATTTTGATAACTTTATACATCACTAACATCAGGATAAGGTAAGATTTTAATTATTAATTGGCTAAAATCAACACTAACAATTTAAATTATCAAATAAATGTTTTAATGTTTATTTTTAATTTTACTTATGACAGTAGAGAAGAGTTTGTATTTTTTCAATTACAAAAGTTCTTAAAAATGTTATTTTTTTTTAAATCTTATTTATCAACTTACAATTGATTAATTTTTATTGGTGGAAACATTAATACTAACGTCGACCTCGACCTCTTCCACGGCCTCCACGACCTCCACGAGCTCCACGGCCACCACGACCACGACCTCTGGTTGCGCCTCTTGCAGCTTCCTTCTTTTTTGCTTTAGCTTTTGGAGTGTCATCAATAAGTAGAGTTTCCAATGGCAATGAATCAGGTAAAATATAATACCTAATGTTATTGCCTCTCAAACTTAACGTATCTAACTGCTGAGGTTCACGATTTTTGATTGTCATTTTAACTGTTTTTAAATGGGTATTCATTGCCACATCTACACCTATAATAACAAAAATTGAATTTTTTCAAGTAAATCATTTATAGTTATTTACAAAGACATAAATAAGGTGAATATTTTTTTGTGGACTTTATGAATTTACCATAATTGGTTCTACCAAATGCGAAATTCTACCAAGGCAAAAACTGTATTAATATATTTACTAAAATAGTATTTTTGTCAAATTAATGGTCTATTGTTATTAAAATTTTGAATTACAATTTTTACAAACTAATAATACGATTAAAATTTTAATTCAGCAGTTTAAATTGTTGATAAATTTATTCAAGTAATAAAATTTTATTTAATGAAATAAAATTATTTTTTAATGAAATAATTGGAATACTAGAAATAGTTTTATAGCAGAAGTAGTGTTAAGATTATTATATTTTTTTTTTTAATTAAAGTTCTCTTAAAATCTAAATAATAATTAATATAACACTTTTTACTTGTGTAATTATTATGGAATATTGATGGCTGAGATATCAAATCGTTTTTCGTAAAAGAAAATTAATCAATTAATCAAAAAATGAGAATTTTATTTTTGTTTGTTTTTGGTGTTTTTCTGAAAAATTTTCCACAGTGTTTGGTAGACATGTTTTAGTAAATTCTGACTGTCTAAAGCGAAACTTGGTGTATTCGTTCGAGAATAGTAAAAATGTTTTTCGAATAAATTGAAAATTTTTGCACTCTCAAATCTAATAGATTTGTTTTTCGTAAAATATGTATGCTAACTTCAACAATCGCATAGTGGTTTTGCTACAAGAATGAGGTATAATGAAACCGGAGAATACATACCAGTAATTGTGCCATGAACTTGTGTACCATTTTTTAATTCTATCGTGACAGTCTCATGACTGAGTTTCATTAGGAATCTAAAAGAGAGAAATTTTATTAATTATATATTTATTTTACAAATTATTTAGTACAAAATTTAAGTTAGGTTAGAATGCATGTAGTTATTAGTATTGCCTTTACTATAAAAGCTCTACTAATTTCATTTACTAAAACGTGCATTTTGGAGTTTACATTTAAAAAAAAAAAAAGTCGATAATTACCTTACTAACTTCATTTTATTTTTTTTATAATTATATTTTTGAACTTTTATACAAAAAATACACCGGCAAAATAATTATGCTATTTGTCAGTAAACATAAAACGTGAGGAAACGTCGAAACGTCGATAGTATACACCAATTCAAAAATGTCGCTACTGTCACATTCTATTGAGCGTCATAAAAAGTCATGAAAACTAATAAAAATTCTGAAAGTAAAAAGTTGTACATATAGGGTGCGTTCCACTAATAAGCGCTCACGACGATCAAAATTCTCCTTTAGCCATTCCACATACCGACCGCCGTCGGTTGTGGTCACGGCGAAAACGTCACTCATGACGTCATGACTAATGCCCACGCAAGGCTCACAACGACCCATCTAAAGAGGTGGGTCAAAGTGAACGTTGAGAATAATTCGGCGCAATTTTTGAAATTGTTTTTGAAATATGATATTCAAAGCTTAAAGATGGCGACAAGAAAAATAACATTATATGATTCTGAAAGAGAAATTGTAGTAGAAGCTATCGTTTCTGAAGCTGAAGCTGCTCGTGCAGAAAGAGGTAAATATAATTATGCAATATAAGTTTAATACAATTGATTTTAGTTTATATTCAACAGTTATTTATACATTTTTCCTGAATAATGGATAGCATAACCTAACTCAATAAGTAAACGATATTTATTATCATTAATAATATATATATATATATATATATATATATATATATATATATATATATATATATATATATATATATATATATATTTGGTAAATTTATTTTATTTGTAGATGTATTTTTTGCAACTGAGCTGTTAAGAAAAATTATTAATCAAAATTCTGAAGCTTCCGCATCTGTTGAAGTTGATCAAGAATCTAGTGAATTATACGATGAAGAGACTTCAGAGAGTTTTATTGGAGAAGAACGACTTGATAGTGATAATCCAACCGATCTCAACTCTGAAACTCCAGAATTTGAAGGTTTAATGAATATCTGAAATTCTATTATCATTTTATTTCATATATATTATGCGAAAATTTTAATTATATTTATTTTTTTTTGCACAGGAGAAACTTCAGTATACAGGTGGAACTCACCCTGCGTATTATTATTATTGGAATTATATAGGTCTATGGAAATAACTCTGAACAGTGGAAAAATTTCTCAAAAACAAGTATGGAATAAAATATCCCAAGATATGAAAAAAAAAAAAGGATACGATGTGACGGGACCGCAATGTCATTCTAAAATACGAAGCCTAAAAAAAACATATAAATCTACTAAGGATCATAACAATAAGTCAGGAAATAATAGAAAGACATGGCAGTTTTACGATGTTAGTACAAATTACTCAATATTTTCATAAATTTTACATTTACTTGAATATTTTATAAAACCAATAAACAATTTTCAACTTCACCAAAATTATTTATAAAATATTCAATTATTCTTCACTTTTAACATAAATAAATTTAAGTCACAAATATTAAAACCACGAAGTCTAGATAAAAGGAGAACGATCGGCATAGGCTTTCTCGCCGTATTTGCGTCTGTAATAATGAGAAAACATCGGGTACAATATTTGTCCGCAAGGCAGCGGTAGTGTTAGAAAGTTCTGATTTTTAGAACATGTTTTAATGTAAACATTAGATTGTGTTATTGAATGTTGTTGTTGTCATAGTTAACAAATAAGCGTTTTATAAAATTCAAAATGGTTAAAAATTGTGCTGTGGTGAATTGTAAAAACAGTAAAAATAATAAAAAATGTAAAAAAGATTTACAACAGGATGAAAACTCCTTATTTAAGCTGCCAAAAGTAAGTATAACCCCAAAATTTGTAATTTCATTGATAAAATTATAAGATTTATAATTATATTTATTAATGTTTATTAATTTTAAGTACATTCCCATTTGGAAAAGAATAAAAATTTTAATATCATATATGACATTTAAAAAATTAATCACTATAGGCGCAAGTTGCAGCAGAGAAGTGTCTGTGATTGAAACTTATAATTTTATTATCAATGCAATTTAATCATTATCATTAATAGTCTTGTATACTGAAATTAATATTTTGATAAGTAATTAGAAAATTTCTTTTTCTTTGGTAGGACCCTGATATTGTTAGACAATGGAGTCATATTTTGGGACAAGATTTAGTGTCAGATTCGAAAGTTGACATTTTTATTTGTGATTTGCATTTTGAAGAAGAATATATTCGTCGGAAAGATATTATTATTATTCCTAATCAAGAACCGTTTGTGTCTGAACGAAAGAAAATAATACTCAAACCTGGTGCCATCCCAACATTACATAAAAATATTAGCTCAATAATACCTGTTACAAATATTTCTGTAAATGCCAATACAAACGTAAGAAGTCAATTGAAAATTATATCTACGTAAATCAAAATTTCAGCTGTTAAGTATTAATTACTGTTTTTAATATCATCGATTTTATTAATTTCACAGGAAAATGATATATTACATTCAAGTCAAATATTGCATGATTATGAATGCATAGAAGTCAAGAGCTCTCACCAGAAAGCACCGAAAATCCGCGAAGTTAACGTGATTAGTAGTTTAAAAAAACCTATTTATTGATTACGAATTCAATTATTACTTATTTATATTTTTGTTTTTCTTGTAAAAGTTTATTAAAAATCTAACTGTGTTAATACTATTAAAATACAATTAATAAAATATATATTTTTCTTGAAACCCAATTAACTACTTCATTTTCTTTTATCATCTTCGATTAATTCTTTCACAGCCCATCAGGTAATTATTTATTATTCATTGTAAGACTTCATACTATTATTGTGTGTATATTTATATATTTATGATAAGAAATTTTTTAAACTCGATTTTACAGCTTCAAAAATAATTCTGTTAATATTTGTCAACATTTTCATTTTGGTTATTATTACTTTTTAAATTACTGTTATATATTTCTACACGATATCAATTTAATATAACATTGATTGTGATAAATATTAAATTATTATTTGTTTGCTAATTCCCAGTTATTATTAACTTCTTCTTGGTATTATTTTCGATAAATATTAAATATACGTATTTTTTTCCAATAATTAATGATCAAAATTTATTATTAATAATTATTTTTTACCATTTATGATTTGTCTTCAATTTTTCATTAATTAATTTTCTAAGGAACAATTATACTGTTTCAAATATCCGACCTGTCGAACCGACGCGCTCTCTACCGACATTTTAAGTCCCCCTATCATGCCTCGTATACAGAGACGCGTGCATAACACAGCGAGCGTGCTCCTTCTATCTAGGCTTCGTGATTAAAACTTATTGTTTAGGATTACCTAACCTCCTTAAACTTCTACTATTTTCAAACTTGCCATTTGTAATATTAACATGAACGCCCGAAACGCTCCATAATCCATTCCTCTTGAGTTAACGACAGTAACATTCACAATCAAGTGGAATGGGGAAATCAGCGGTCGTGAGCGTGAGCGTTGTGAACGCTTAGTGGAACGCACCCATACATGTATGTATATTCATATTATTGGCTAGGTGCACGATGGTGCTGCCCTCATTTTTCATGCTTTTTCCATGTTAAATCAAACGGAGTAATTTAGTTTCAGTGGCCGCTACTAGCGTTAAATCATGCTCTTTCCATAAGATTTACACGTAAAAGTGGTAGTCAGCGCCAGCCCTCCCCACCATATACTCCGCACCCTCCCAATAATGAAAATTTGCATATCACTGGCGAGAAATTAATAACTTGGAGTTTTTCTCAAAATTAAAAGAGGGAGGGACAAAATGCAGAAGGTAGTAGAAACTTTTAAATTGTAAGGTTGGTGAACCTGCCGTACTAAAGATATGCTATAGGAAATGATAAAGGGGCGTTCATGATGGATAAAAATGCCAAGCGGTGCTACCTACTTGCGACTAAGCTTATCGCTTAAAAATTGATAAAACAGGCCGTTCTAATTGTTGAGCATTAATCTAATAGATGGCGCATACATGCGCATTTCTGCCTTAAATAATTTTTCATAGCATTAAAGGGCTCATAGTGAACGTATAAGTTCTACATTTATAAGTCCAGCTAATACGTACTCCATAACATAAGGAATATAATACTCCAATAAATAATCACGCTAATTGTGAAATAAAATATTAATCATTTATTTATAAAATTTAAAAATAATTATGCAATAAATAATTTAACAGTGATGTGAATAAAAAATTTGTTCAGTTTATTGATGAATTTGGAGTGCAAAAAATTACAACGATAATAATAATAATAATAATAATAATAATAATAATCGGTAGATTATCGGAATCCGTTACGAAGAAAATATGATTTATAAATACTCTTTATAAACATGTAAATTAGTGTAATATTGTATTTGGAGTGTAAAAAATTTAACAACGTTAGAGTGAATTTATATAAAACTTCATCGATTAGAATTTTAAGGTACCATTCATATTTGGAAGTAAAAAAGTGAGTGTATAATTTCTATTATTTTATGTTGTTATAAACATTTTTAAGTTGTTTTCACTATAAACAATTTATTTTTTTATGACTTAGTAATTTAAAGGAAACAATTAACATTTTCGAAAAAAAATACTCCAATAGTAACACCTTACCTTCCGTGCCATGCGTGCCAAGTATATTCTTCTCAATTGTTTACCATAATTTTTTTTTCACTTTAAAAAAGAGTAGGTACGGTAAAAAGCACCACTATTGACAGGGGTCCAATTATTGACACCCTAAATTATTTTTAAATATATTTTATTATCTGTTATAAGAATTACTACCATCTAAATTTTTAATAAATGCTCATTAATTAAGAAATCGAAAAAAATGACTGCCAGTTCAGAATATTAAATATAAATTATTAAAAAAAAATAAAGTTAGCACTAGTTCATCAAACTAGCTTACGAGCGTCCATTTTCTTAATTACTTCGGTTAGAAAAGCACTTTTTCTAAATCCCGAGTGAGAATTAATTACTTCATCTAATTACATAATCTTTTTTTTTTTTAATAATTAATGTATGAAAAATTCATAATATTGAATAATCGCAATTAATTTTATGTTGCCGTACTTGTATTTTTATCGAGCACCTGGCTGAATACTTGTTGCAATAAATTTTTTATGAGTAACTTTAGGCCATTTGTGCTTATAAATTGGTAGAGTATTATTCACTCGCCATTATTTATAACAAATGATCGGCATTTAATTAATTGAATTAAATTTTTCACAAGAAATTCCGTGCCATCCGTGCCAAGATCATGCCGGACTTGTATTTTTGTCGGGCACTTGGCTGGATACTTGTTGCATTAAATTATTTAATGAGCAACTTTAGGCCATTTGTGTTTATAAATTGGTAGAATATAATTTACTTGCCATTATTTATAACAAATCAGCGGCCTTTAATCAATTGAATTAAATTTTTCACAAGAAATTCCGTGCCATCCGTGCCAAGATCATGCCGGACTTGTATTTTTGGCGGGCACTTGGCTGGATACTTGTTGCATTAAATTATTTAATGAGCAACTTTAGGCCATTTGTGCTTATAAATTGGTAGAGTATAATTTACTCGCCATTATTTATAACAAATCAGCGGCCTTTAATTAATTGAATTAAATTTTTTACATATAATTGCCGTACTTGTATTTTTATCGAGCACCTGGCTGGATACTTGTTGCAATAAATTTTTTATGAGTAACTCTAGGCCATTTGTGCTGATAAATTGGTAGAATATAATTCACACATCTTCATTTACAACAAATAATCGGCATTTAACTAATTACATTAAATTTTTCATAAGAAATTCCGTGCCATCCGTGCCAAGATCATCCCGGGAAAAAATGATCAGGACCGATCAGACCTGTTCATATCTGATTAGGCCTGAAATCCGACCTGATCAGACCTGTTCATGTATGATCAGGCCTGATCAGACCTGTCCATGCCTGTTCATGTCTGAACTGTTAAATACGCTCAGACCTGATCAGACCTGTCCATGCCTTTTCATGTCTGGTGTTAAATACCCTCAGACCTGATCAAACCTGATCAAGCCTGTTCATGCCTGCTCATGACTGTTCATGCCTGTTCATGTATGAAGCATTAAATACGCTCAGACCTGATCAAGCCTGTTCATGTCTGAACCGTTAAATACGCTCAGACCTGATCAGACCTGTCCATGCCTGTTCATGTCTGCTCATGTCTGGTGTTGAATACGCTCAGACCTGATCAGACCTGATCAAGCCTGTTCATGCTTGCTCTTGCCTGTTCATGTCTGCCCGGGAAAAAATGATCAGGACTGATCAGACCTGTTCATATCTGATCAAGCCTAAAATTAGACCTGAGCAGACCTGTTCATGCCTGTTCATGTCTGAAGCATTAAATACGCTCAGACCTGATCAGACCTGTTCATGACTGCTCATGTCTGTTCATGTCTGAAGCGTTAAATTCGTTCAGACCTGATCAGACCTGTTCATGCCTGCTCATGCCTGCTCATGTCTGTTCATGTCTGAAGCGTTAAATACGTTCAGACCTGATCAAACCTATTCATGCCTGCTCATGTCTGTTCATGTCTGAAGCGTTAAATCCGTTCAGACCTGTTCATGCCTGTTCATGTCTGAAGCATTAAATACGCTCAGACCTGATCAGACCTGTTCATGCCTGCTCATGTCTGTTCATGTCTGAAGCGTTAAATACGTTCAGACCTGATCAGACCTGTTCATGCCTGCTCATGTCTGTTCATGTCTGAAGCCTTAAATACGCTCAGACCTGATCAGACCTGTCCATGTCTGATATCTAGCCTACACTGAGAGACAATTTTATTTAATAGTAATGAAATTTTATTACTATTTAATAAAACGTTTATTTGGCTAATCCCAAATAAAAATTTATTAAATATTAATTAAATTTCCTTAAATACTAATAAAAATTTTATTAAATAATAATAAATGTTTCTTAGTATGTAATGAATATTTATCTACATGTAATATAAAGAAAATTCATTAATCAACTAACTAACAAGTATTGATCAGTAATTAATTGAATAAATAATTAAGTAAAATTGAATTTTGTCGGAACTATATTTTGAAATACAAAGTCTACAACTGTTGTTATCCGAGTGGATGTTAATTTTTATGCACTTAAATTTAAAAATTTCACAAATGAATCGATAAGAGTTAGACATTATTTAATAAAATGAAAACAGAAGCAGAAAACCAGACAATGTAGAGACGCATTTGTTAAAAATAAAGACTATGATTTCATAAATTCAATCGAATATTTATTTATTTTTATTATTTAAAATCTCTACATGTGATTCGTCATGAAGTAAACAAATAGGTTAGGTTAGGATGTCTTGTTAAAAAATCTTAATACTATTTATTAAAAGACTTTACTGTGAAAATATATTTGAATATATTATAATTAATTGATGAATATTAATTTTTTTTTTTTTTGAGATTATTTCTTTTAATGACTTAATATTCGTATTAATGACAGCAAACGAAAGCGTCGTTCGTGGTTATTTTAATAAACACATTTTAGTATTTAAGAAAATTTCATTAAATACTTATGAAATTTTATTAAATACTAATATAATTTTATTAATATTAACTAAATTTTTTTTCAAGTCCAAATAAACTGTTTTATTACTATTGAATAAAATTCTCTCTCAGTGTAGAACCATATGTTAATAGAGCGAAAAAAAATACATAGCCGTTCCAAATAAATCACTCTAATATATAATTAATTATTAATAATTAATAAATTAGGTATAGAACTCCGTTAACTATAAGGATAAATCATGTATAAAATTTGAATTACTTGAAGTAGCTCGAAAGATACTCTCAAGTTAAGATGAATCATTTGGTCAAGAGGTAAAGTGTCAGTCTGAAGAGCGCGAGGTGTATGGTTCGAATCCCCGTCGGCACCGATTTTTTTTTTTTATGGACTTGATCGAGTCAGACATGAACAGATCTGATCAGACCTGAACATGCCTGGCCAGGTCTGATCAGACCCGGTCATTTTTCATACCTGATCAGACCTGAAGACTCATGCCTGTTCATGTCTGATCAGATCTGATCATTTTTTCCCGGGTGAAGCGTTAAATACGCTCAGACCTGATCAGACCTGTCCATGTCTGATCATGTCTGATCTAGCCTAAAATAGATAAGGATTAAAACTCCATATATCAGCTGACAAGAACTGTTCATGAATGATTTGCCCTCTTAAATGATATTTTAAGTCTGGAAGAAAAATTTTATTGAACTATAGACTGCAGTTCTATTTTTAAAATTAATTTGTTCCGTATGACGTATCAGTTTCTATCCGCTTATAAATTTTAAATGTACAACTTTGATCAAAAATTTCGACTTATATAAGTATGAACTTTTTAATTTTCCATGCCAAAACGATGATTTTTAACGATGAATTTTGACAAAATGACATAAAATTTTTACTGTGTTCCATTGAATACGCGAAAAATAAGATTATTTAGTAAAAGTTTGAGTTTGATAGCGTGAAAATACCAAAATATATCAGTTGATATCGATAGGCGATAATAAGTCCTTTCAAGGTGTCTGTTATTATCTTAAGCTACGCCTTGATCCATTGCAGTAGTGTCAAAGGCTGCTAAATTGTAGAACACACAAATAATTCTTCATTTCCAATACGTTTTAATTAAAAAAAACTTCAATTTTAAAAGAAAACAATAAAATTATAATTACGGAATAAACCTTGAAGAAATTTTTTTTTTACTTTACATAGAACCATATGTTAATGGAGCGGAAAAAATACATAGCTGTCCCAAATAAATCACTCTAATATACACAGTAAAAAATTTTGCGTCATTGAGTCAAAAATTTTTGTGTTAAATATTTAACCCTTTTATATGTAAATTTAACATTTATTCTGTTAAATCAACACAAAAAAGTGTTAAATATTTAACATAAAAATTTTTAACAAAATTTTTTAATGCAATGACGCGACATTTTTTACTGTGTATAATTAATTATTAATAATTAATAAATTAAGTATAGAACTCCGTTAACTATAAGGATAAGTCATGTATAAAATTTTAATTACTTAAAGTAGTTTGAAAGGTACGCTAGATTTAAGATAAGTCATTGGGTCAACAGGTAAAGTATAAGTCTAAAGAGCGCAACGTACATGGTTCAAATCCCCGTCGGCACCAATCTTTTTTTTTTTTTATGGACCTGATCGAGTCAGACATGAACAGATCTGATCAGACATGAACATGCCTGCCCAGGTCTGATCAGACCCGGTCATTTTTCATACCTGATCAGACCTGAAGACTCATGCCTGTTCATATCTAATCAGATCTGATCATTTTTTCCCCGGGATGCCGGACTTGTATTTTTGTCGGGCACTTGGCTGGATACTTGTTGCAATAAATTTTTTATGAGTAACTCTAGGCCATTTGTGCTGATAAATTGGTGGAATATAATTCACACATCTTTATTAATAACAAATAATCGGCATTTAATTAAATAAATTAAATTTTTTATATATAATTGCCGCACTTGTATTTCATTGAGCACCTGGCTGGATACTTGTTGGATTAAATTATTTAACGAGTAACTCTAGGCCATTTGTGCTGATAAATTGGTGGAATATAATTCACACATCTTTATTAATAACAAATAATCGGCATTTAATTAAATAAATTAAATTTTTTATATATAATTGCCGCACTTGTATTTCATTGAGCACCTGGCTGGACACTTGTTGCATTAAATTATTTAATGAGCAACTTTATGCCATTCGTGCTTATAAATTGGTTGAGTATAATTTACTCGCCATTACTTATAACAAATCATCGGCATTTAATTAATTTAATTAAATTTTTCATAAGAAATTCCGTGCCATCCGTGCCAAGAAAAGCTGATTTCAAATCAATGATTTAATACCCTAATGGAATGCACCTGTTGAAGGTAGATTGTTACTATTGGAGTATTTTTTTTCGAAAATGTTAATTGTTTCCTTTAAATTACTAAGTCATAAAAAAATAAATTGTTTATAGTGAAAACAACTTAAAAATGTTTATAACAACATAAAATAATATAAATTATACACTCACTTTTTTACTTCCAAATATGAATGGTACCTTAAAATTCTAATCGATGAAGTTTTTTATAAATTCACTCTAACGTTGTTAAATTTTTTACACTCCAAATACAATATTACACTATTTTACATGTTTATAAAGAGTATTTATAAATCATATTTTCTTCGTAACGGATTCCGATAATCTACCGATTATTATTATCACTATTATTATTATTATTATTATTATTATTATTATTATTATTATTATGTTATTAAATGCTCAGGGGGGTTGTCCCCGAAGTCCGACTCTCCGAGGGCCCAGCCTGAGCTCCATCCATTACTGCTGGACCACTCCGCACAACAAGGCGGTTAGCGGCCACAGCAGGCCAAAGTCATTTCCCTAAGTAGACGGAGGGAACCTAATATTACAGCCTTCTGCATCCTGACAGCCAAGAACTCAGATTTTGACGTGCAAGCTGGAACTTTGGCAAGTGAGGATACAAAAGACTGTTTTATCCCTCCAAGGACGCCAACGATTAGGACGACTAGTTTGACACGGTAACCTGGGTAAAGTTTGCCAATTTCAAATAGGAGATCCTGATATATTTTTCTTTTGTGCTCTTCTTTGGCTGAGATGTTGTGTTCAGCCGGGGCCGAGAACTCAATGACATAAATGTCACGAGTGGCCTTGTCGAAGAGCACAATATCAGGTTTGTTGTGATCGATCCGCCGGGTTGTTGCAAATGGCATGTTCCAGTAAATTTTGCAACTGTCATTCTCAACAACCTGGGGAATATCTCCTGGTAGATAAGGCAGCACTGGTGTCATATCAATACCGTAGTAATGACGAAGATAGTAGTACAGTACTCTCAGGGCAGCGTTGTGACGCTGGATATATGCACCTCTCGCCAGCACAGGACATGCCGACAAAAGGTGTATGAGCGTCTCCGGGTGTTGTTTACACATCCTACATGACGTGTCCAGAAGCTGCACCTGGAGCACCTTGCTACGGTATTCTAGAGTGTTAATGACACCATCTTGGCAGGCAAATATGAACCCTTCAGTCTCGGACATCAGGCCAGCTGACTTTAAGAAGGAAAAGGTCAGCTGGGTGGACAAGCCATGATCACGCACGTGTTTGAAGTACACGCTGTGCATGGACTTGTCCATCAGTTCGCCTAGGAGTTGTTTTTCCTCGGCGTTCCTGATGACGCTCTTAAATTCTTCCTTTCGGAGTTCCATAAGAGCGTTTATCTCTCCAAGACCAAGGGTTCTTGCTGCATATATAGCTGCCTTATACAAGAACGACCCCTTATGCGCATTATCATGTTTATGTACGATTTGCATAAGGAAGTCATCCTCGTCTGCAGTGAAATTGACAACCTCGAATGTTAAGCTCAGGACCAAACGATCATGCAGTCGCTCCAAACTCTGCAGACCTCTCCCACCGATGGACCGGGAGAGGTATAATCTGGCGACTGATGAATTGGGGTGCATGCTCCGATTCATATTGATAACCTTACGGGTTTTGATGTCGAGATCTCGTAAATCCTTTCGGGCCCATTTCAGGACACCGAAAGAGTATAGTAAGACTGGGACAGCGAGCATGTTAGTGGCGGAGACTTTATTTTTGCCGGAAAGTTCGGAGGACCAAATTTTCCGGAGTCTCCTAACATACTCACTACGGAGAGTTGCTCGGACTTCAGAGACCGCATGCATGCGGTGCTCTTCCATTCCTAGGTATCTATACAACTCTCCGGCGCCTAATTGTCTTAAGATGCTCCCATCTACTAACTCGACATCATCACCCGTATCAGAGCACTTACCCCTCGCCAGATGTATGACCGCACACTTGTCCAACCCAAAAGACATTCCGACATCTCGTGTGTACTCTGCTACGATGTTCAGGGCTGCCTGTAGATGATCTTCATTAGCACTATATAGCTTTAGATCATCTATGTAAAGCAGATGGGTGATCGAGTATTTTCGATCACCCGGAGGCCCCACAGAGTACCCATGGGTTTTACGGAGAGCAACAGATATAGGCAGCAGTGAGATGCAAAACAGCAGAGGGCTCAAGGAATCGCCTTGGAAGACCCCTCGTTTGTACTCTACAACTCCGGTTACGTGCAGTGCGTTTCCATTTCCTATATGGAAATGCGTTCGCCAGAGCTGCATTGTACGCCGAATGCATTCCACCGTTTCGGGATTGACCCCCAGGCATTTGAGGAGGTATAAAATCAACTCATGAGGAGTTGAGTCAAATGCCTTGCGATAGTCAATCCAGGCCATTGACAGGTTGCGTTGATAGTAGATCGCATCTTGTATGACACATCGATCAACTATCAGGTTCTCTTTGCAACCTGACAGGCCTCTTTTGTTGCCACGCTGTTCATATATCTGTTGCCATATAGGTCCTATCTCCTGCAAGATACGGTTATTCAAAATTTTTGTAAAAATTTTATAAACCGCATTCAGGCAGGTGATAGGCCTGTAATTTTTTGGGTCAGACAAGTCACCTTTTTTGGGTATCAGTACGGTTCGCCCTTCTACGAGCCAGTCTGGAATCGGTTCGTCAGCTCTGATGTAGGATGTAAATATACGGGCCAAATGGAGGTGGGTAAACTTCTTCCACCAGAAGACATTAATGCCATCTGGTCCCGGGGCAGCCCAATTTCTGCTGCCATCTAGAGCTAAACGAACTTCATTTACACTGACTGCAGGGCTCTCTTCATCAGCATTCTGTCGACGGTGTTTCCGACAAAATGCTTTGAAGTCATGCAGAGCTGGAGTGTTGGCGTTTACGTTTGGTTGATCTCCATACAACTCAGTCCAAAAGGCTTCCACCTGCTCAGGTGCTGGATAATTCCCGGTAACAACAGTCTTTGGTGTCAGAAAGCGTGAAGGGCTAGATCGAAACAACGAATTGTCGACCAGCCGTTTCAGCCTTTTCTCTAGTGACTTTTTGGCAGTCACTAGAGCTCGCAATTTATTAAGCGACTCTTCTTTGATGATAAGAAGAGTACTTTTATTCAATGTGTGATGACGCCACCGAAGTTCAGCAGTAATGCGACGTACTCGGGGCGTGTATGCTCGTTGGGTTGTTTCGAACTCAATCACACATTGGATGCGAGAGACATGTTTCCGGGATCTGTCAATTTTGTCGCCAAGTTGTGCGATGCGCTGTCTCAACCTTGCCTCGATTGAGAGACGATGTCTCTCTCTCGGAAAAGCCGAAACTGCTGCACCATACACAACCTGGTTCACAGCGAGCAGAGTGGAATCCTCCTGGATCTGTGTAAGGAGATCTTCATTGACCTTGTCAAGTTGTTGTTGGGAGTAAGTTATCTTTTTAGATATACTTACTTGCCGTCCTATAAAGATATTGTTGTTATCCAAGGAGGGACGGCGTCGCTCTTGGTGTAATTGCGCCGGAAAGGAAAGTCTATTAGACTGCCTTCTATCCGGCACAAGCGATCGTCTGTTACGCCGGAGATGAGCGGCATAGTTACGCAAATGTTTCGGCGTAAAATGTGCTAGCTCCGGATGCATGTCACTCCAAAGAGTGTGCATCCGGGCTATGTAACCGATCATCCCCGGATCGCTGCGCTGGTAACACGCCAAGAGATCGACTCGCAGTTCCTCCGTCCACTTAAAGTTAGTCCTTAAAGCGCCAGTGTCATCATCATTTATCGGGTCCGGTGTGCTCCTCCCACCTGATAAATGGTCCTCATCCGAAAAGGACCGGTTGTGGGGAGCACTTCTGAGATTATGTCTCGTTGTAACTCAGAGTTTCAATGCAGTGGGTAGTTGGCCCACTGCACCTGTTACGTCGTTTGCCTACAGACCTGGTGTTCTGGTCTGCGTTTCCCGCGGTGCGCCACTTGGAGGCCACGTAACAAGCCCGCTTATTACGCTTATTATTATTATTATTATTATTATTATTATTATCGTTGTAATTTTTTGCACTCCAAATTTATCAATAAACTGAACAAATTTTTTATTCACATCACTGTTAAATTATTTATTGCATAATTATTTTTAAATTTTATAAATAAATGATTAATATTTTATTTCACAATTAGCG
Source organism: Cotesia glomerata (assembly GCF_020080835.1). Taxonomy (NCBI): domain Eukaryota; kingdom Metazoa; phylum Arthropoda; class Insecta; order Hymenoptera; family Braconidae; genus Cotesia; species Cotesia glomerata. Next base: position 19,607,980 of record NC_058160.1, read on the forward strand.
TGATTATTTATTGGAGTATTATATTCCTCTTGTTATGGAGTACGTATTAGCTGGACTTATAAATGTAGAACTTATACGTTCACTATGAGCCCTTTAATGCTATGAAAAATTATTTAAGGCAGAAATGCGCATGTATGCGCCATCTATTAGATTAATGTTCAACAATTAGAACGGCCTGTTTTATCAATTTTTAAGCATTAAGTTTAGTCGCAAGTAGGTAGCACCGCTTGGCATTTTTATCCATCATGAACGGCCCTTTATCATTTCCTATAGCATATCTTTAGTACGTCAGGTTCACCAACCTTACAATTCAAAAGTTCCCACTACCTTCTGCATTTTGTCCCTCCCTCCTAAAATTCAGTCAGTCGCAGTGCAGCCAGATCGTGGGTAAAAGTTACCCTTTCCCTAGACCTCTACCCACACGCCACACAATGATACACTACTGTATCCGTGAGCGAGCAGCGTCGATGTTGCTCGGAAGGAGCCGAGAGCGACCGAAGTCCGTTGCCCCTCGCTCGCCAAAGTTCCACCACCAAACCGCCAGCATTTACTCCAATACATGGAAGCTGAGCACGTTCGTGAGTCGGCAAGCCAAAAGTGAGGTTTGGAAAAAAATGAAGTCAGCGCGAGGATCCTCGCGCGTGACGTCATGCGTCAAATTTTTTGTTTTCAGGTTCTTCTTTTATAAATTATAAATTATAATAATAATAATAATTATTATTATTATTATTTATCATTAATAATTGTTATTACGGTTAATGCTTACTCGGAATTCCTAAATGCAAGTTAAATATAAATTACCACTGTGTCCCTGTAAGATGCCTTGATAGGCGCGCGGCAAATTTTTTGGCTCGGGTGCCTAAAGTACCGGGTTCGAGAACTCGGCAATGTTTTTTTTTTTTTTTTTTTTCAAACAAAAATTTTTTTTATTTTGTTTTTTTAATACAAATTATTGTTATTACTTGTTTATTTTTTTTTTTTGCTTATAATTAAATTTTTACACAAGCAAACGTATAAAATTTATTATTAAAATTGTAATTATTGTTTTATTGTTATTCTTACTATTATTATTATTATTATTATTATTGTTATCATTATCATCATTATTATTGTTAATATTATGGTTAATAGTTAATGATAATTTGAAATTCCTAAACGCAATTTAAATATAAGTTACTACTCATTCTCAACAAGCTGCCTTGATAGGCGCGCGGTAAATCTTTTGGCTCGGGTGCCTAAAGTACCGGGTTCGAGAACTCGGCAATGTTTTTGTTTTTTTTTTTTCAAACAAAAATTTTTTTTAATTTTTTTTTTTTTTTTTCATTTTTATAATTTTTTTTTTTATCTCTTTCCACGTCACCCATGGGGTAAGATAAAATGGTACGCACTTTTTTTAACGTGGTATCCCCAGTAGGTCTAATCCACGACAAAATCAAAAGAAACCTTCAAATCCAAGTATTTTAAAGATTGCACATAAATAATTAAAGCTAACCATTTGGTATAATAAATATATTCTAATCATAGCCAAAATATTGCATAAATATTTTAGAAAAAAATTAATTCTACATTTAACCTATTCGATAAATTCGTAAACGTCCCAGTTTTTAACTGGGTTGTAAGCTTGCAAGCGAAGTTTTTCTTTTGATTTTGTGTCTTCCTTATTATATAAATTATTCGCGTCCATTTTCGAAAGATGTTCCCTATCTATATTTGCAGTGGTCGCACTGTCCCCCCTAGTCCTCATAGCTGTTTTCACGACGCAAAGTGAATTGAGTGTACTCGCGTCAAGACCATTCCTTTTTTTTGTTTTTACTTCTGGGATGAGTGAGAACGCTCTTTCAGCCGCAGCATTTGAATGAGGTCATGCCCTCACTATACCCAGCAATAAACGCAAACTATCGTACCGAAAACCACCATCAGAATTGGTAACAGAGCAAATTGCCATCCACATTTCATCAAATGACAATTTGCCCCATTCTTCCTTCTGAAGGTCATTTTCGTGATATAAGGAGGATTGCCACTTGCGAGTAACACTTTCTTCGTCGGTAATACGCAAATGGCGACAAACGTTAATCACGAAAGTGAGTGTCTTGCTGCGATCCGAATAAAATAACGCGGGATATCTCTCGAATACCGTCAAACTTTTTAAAAACGGGTCATCGAACGGAAGTCTTTTGACGATTTGCTGTGCCGCAGTAACGTAGAACTGAAGGCATTTTTGACGGAATGTGTCGATTTCCGCTTGTGGAGTCCCTTCAGAAAGTTTATTTTTTAAATATTCGTTGCAATCATGACCAACATCAATTTCGGATAAATCAAGCTGATTTGCGCCATTATCGAATTTGATGTCACGAGCATATGCATCGAATATTTCTGGCTGCAACATAGCAGGTTTCAAAAATTTCTGTAGAATCTCCAGAAGCATCTTTTTTGAATAAGGCTGCAAGCAGTGAACTAAAGTTTTTTTTATTTTGAAAAAAAGCGTTTAATTTATTGAAAAAATCTAGTGTGAAATGCAAAAAAAGCAGATATGCTTTTGTCAATGGCGATCCTGAAAAGTTTTTTTAAAATCGCGAAGGATGGCTGTCCGTTGAAAATAACGCGATATGCTGAAACAAGATGGTTGTCGCATTTTTAAAATTTCAAGAAGTTCATCTGCTTGTTTGCCTTTTTCGAAAGACTGTTCAGTTAAAAAAGCCATCAGTGTATCCCAATTTTTTAAAATTTTATCAATCGCGGAATGACGCGACAACCATCTTGTTTCAGCATATCGCGTTATTTTCAACGGACAGCCATCCTTCGCGATTTTAAAAAAACTTTTCAGGATCGCCATTGACAAAAGCATATCTGCTTTTTTTGCATTTCACACTAGATTTTTTCAATAAATTAAACGCTTTTTTTCAAAATGAAAAAACTTTAGTTCACTGCTTGCAGCCTTATTCAAAAAAGATGCTTCTGGAGATTCTACAGAAATTTTTGAAACCTGCTATGTTGCAGCCAGAAATATTCGATGCATATGCTCGTGACATCAAATTCGAAAATGGCGCAAATCAGCTTGATTTATCCGAAATTGATGTTGGTCATGATTGCAACGAATATTTAAAAAATAAACTTTCTGAAGGGACTCCACAAGCGGAAATCGACACATTCCGTCAAAAATGCCTTCAGTTCTACGTTACTGCGGCACAGCAAATCGTCAAAAGACTTCCGTTCGATGACCCGTTTTTAAAAAGTTTGACGGTATTCGAGAGATATCCCGCGTTATTTTATTCGGATCGCAGCAAGACACTCACTTTCGTGATTAACGTTTGTCGCCATTTGCGTATTACCGACGAAGAAAGTGTTACTCGCAAGTGGCAATCCTCCTTATATCACGAAAATGACCTTCAGAAGGAAGAATGGGGCAAATTGTCATTTGATGAAATGTGGATGGCAATTTGCTCTGTTACCAATTCTGATGGTGGTTTTCGGTACGATAGTTTGCGTTTATTGCTGGGTATAGTGAGGGCATTACCTCATTCAAATGCTGCGGCTGAAAGAGCGTTCTCACTCATCCCAGAAGTAAAAACAAAAAAAAGGAATGGTCTTGACGCGAGTACACTCAATTCACTTTGCGTCGTTAAAACAGCTATGAGGACTAGGGGGGACAGTGCGACCACTGCAAATATAGATAGGGAACATCTTTCGAAAATGGACGCGAATAATTTATATAATAAGGAAGACACAAAATCAAAAGAAAAACTTCGCTTGCAAGCTTACAACCCAGTTAAAAACTGGGACGTTTACGAATTTATCGAATAGATTAAATGTAGAATTAATTTTTTTCTAAAATATTTATGCAATATTTTGGCTATGATTAGAATATATTTATTATACCAAATGGTTAGCTTTAATTATTTATGTGCAATCTTTAAAATACTTGGATTTGAAGGTTTCTTTTGATTTTGTCGTGGATTAGACCTACTGGGGATACCACGTTAAAAAAAGTGCGTACCATTTTATTTTACCCCATGGGTGACGTGGAAAGAGATAAAAAAAAAAATTATAAAAATGAAAAAAAAAAAAAAAAAAAAAAACATTGCCGAGTTCTTGAATCCGGTACTTTAGGCACCCGAGCCAAAAGACTTACCGCGCGCCTATCAAGGCAGCTTATTGAGAATGAATAGTAACTTATATTTAAATTGCGTTTAGGAATTTCAAGTTATCATTAACTATTAACCAAAATATTAACAATAATAATAATGATAATGATAACAATAATAATAATAATAGTAAGAATAACAATAAAACAATAATTACAATTTTAATAATAAATTTTATACGTTTGCTTGTGTAAAAATTTAATTATAAGAAAAAAAAAAAACAAGTAATAACAATAATTTGTATTAAAAAAACAAAATAAAAAAAATTTTTGTTTGAAAAAAAAAAAAAAAAAAAACATTGCCGAGTTCTCGAACCCGGTACTTTAGGCACCCGAGCCAAAAAATTTGCCGCGCGCCTATCAAGGCATCTTACAGGGACACAGTGGTAATTTATATTTAACTTGCATTTAGGAATTCCGAGTAAGCATTAACCGTAATAACAATTATTAATGATAAATAATAATAATAATTATTATTATTATTATTATTATAATTTATAATTTATAAAAGAAGAACCTGAAAACAAAAAATTTGACGCATGACGTCACACGCGAGGATCCTCGCGCTGACTTCATTTTTTTCCAAGCCTCACTTTTGGTTTGCCGACTCACGAACGTGCTCAGATTCCATGTATTGGAGTAAATGCTGGCGGTTTGGTGGTGGAACTTTGGCGCGCGAGGGGCAACGGACTTCGGTCGCTCTCGGCTCCTTCCGAGCAACATCGACGCTGCTCGCTCACGGATACAGTAGTGTATCATTGTGTGGCGTGTGGGTAGAGGTCTAGGGAAAGGGTAACTTTTACTCACGATCTGGCTGCATTGGTCAGTCGTTCACCGGCCGTCGCAAGTGACTGAGTAGTGATTGCCGTATTGGATGTGCCTCTCATCTTATATACAAGTGTCAAGTCCGTTTATTGAAATACCTGCATTAATTAAATAAAGAGTTAATAACTATAAAATGTGAGTACAATTCTTGTCGATCTTTAAATTAATTGCCTTCAATTTTAATGTAGTATACATTATGGCATTGAAAAGGATTCTAACTCCTGTTTCACCATTAGATTCTAGTAAGCTTCATTACAAAAGTAATTTTGAGTCTTGATTAGAACAGGATTCTATATGGATTTTCTGTTTTCCAATTAGATTTTAGTAAGCTCTGTTAAAAGAGTAATAAATAATGTATTTAAGAATTTTTCTTTTTGTTTTTTAAATAATCAAATATTTTCAATAATTAATTGCACTAACACCGTACTTAAAAATGACTATACGCCACGTTCATGAAAAATGAAGACAATTTTTTTATTTCTTTTAATCTCAAACAAAAAATTTTTTATTAAAGTTGTTTTAATCCGTGTCAACCTCTGAATAAAATATGACATTAAAGTTGGCAGTCACTTGACCATTTTAAAAATTTTTTTTAACAAACAAATTTGTTCAAAAAAATTATTTAAAAAAAAATTACATTTTAAAATTTTACAAATTTCTACATGTCAATTTTTTTTTGCAATAATTTATTTGTCACCTAAATTCTTAAAATTATTAAATGTCTGCTAAATTAATTTTCATGAATATAATTTTATTGCATTCTGAAATACCCAAATATTTAATGATTAATTATACTAACTTTGCATTATAAAACTTATTGATGTACATTTTATATGAGACGAACATATTTTTGGCGATTTTATTTTAATACTAGTGAGGATTTAAAATAATCGTGCCGTCATTTATTCATGATCCTAAGGATTCATAATTATCGTTTCAAGTTGCATTAATTTTTTAAAATAATTTATCATTCTCCATCGACTGATTAATATCTACAATTCCTCTTGGTTTTGTAATTTGAATTAACATTTTTTCTAATTTATCGATAGTGATAACAATATCCATGAAAAAATTCCGAAACGAAGGTTCGAATGAAATGTCATAAGGCGTTGCATCTTCTTCGTTAGAATCCAGTAACCACGATTTTAAATTTGCTGACTTTTGCAATTGTCGACTCTCGCTTTATACAAAATTTATGTTTTATCTCACTGCGTAACAGTGTTTCGATAATAATACAATTTTAGTCTATGTTTAGCTAAGAGCAAATAACTGAATAGAGCGAATAACAAAAGGTTCCATCTGTATACTATGATTTAATTCCGGAGAAATATTTGACGATCGTGTGGCTCATTCCTATACATTTTGTGTAAAATTCTATTAAGTAAACGTTCCGGGTGGTAGGGATAAAAGGTGAACTCGTTGTTTACACAACGAAGCTGACGATCGTCAGCGAGAGTTAAGTCAGCAGTCACACAGATCCAGTCCGTTTTTCATTGACCGACTTACATGCGTAAACTATTGTTTGAGACTATATGAGCATTTTGTAATGTTTCGAAAACTCGATTTATGTAAAAACCTAGCTCAGTTTGAAAAGAATTGTGAGTACAATTATTATTATATTGGCTTCAAATTTACTAAAAATTCATTTTTATTAATGTCTAAAATAAAATGACGCATTAAAAGAGATTTTATGTAGAACTCCTCATTGATCACCTGATTTTTGTTAGCTTTAAGATTTAAGGTTTCTTTTTTGTTATTTAAACAATTAAATATTGTTAATAATCAATCTATACTAATCGGTGATTAAAAAACAGTCCCCGCAATATCTATAACACCAGATAGAAACAATTTCAATAGTGCATTTATTTTTAAATAAAACTATTTGTAAAAGCCGTTCTAATTGGCGTCAAACATTTTTTTTTTAACTTTAAGTAATAACAACTGGATGTCTCTTTGATATAAAAAATAAAAAATTTTCATTTTATATCTTTGAATATTGATTGTGTTCAAACAAAATTTTTTTTTTGATGCATCAGGTTGTATACAAAAATACTCTTATCTAGCTCTATTCTCTAGCTCGTATAAAATACATTAGGGCTAGAGCTAGAGTTACAGCATTCTTGAATGCAGTCTCAGATTGAATGGTTTTCTACGTGGAACTCCTGCGTCATCATTAGAATCTAATGGAGCCTATTGAACAAATTGTAAAGTTTCATATGCGATAGTTTTCTTACATATCTATTTAATATAAAATTATGAAGATCCTACTTTCTACAATTTATTGATGGAATTTCCATATAAAACAAAAATGTGTTTGGCGGTATTTCTAACTTACCAGTCAGCCATTAGAATAATCGTTTGTAATCACATCAAGATTTTTTAAGGGTTTACTTTTTTTTTTTTTTAATCTTAAAAACTCATTATACCTTTTTGCATTGTCGTCTGTAACAATTTTTTTTTTTTACGTTTGTAAATATTAATACTTTGGTAAATAAAAGGTGAAGTCCCGAACTTTCGACAATTAACTATACTATTTATGCGTATTCGGATAAATCGGTGCAATTTACATGTAATAACTCGAAAATTTCAATGAATACTTTTCATTTACTGATAAGGTTTTTAAATAATTATTTTGAACACGTCCACAGTGCAGAATAATTTACTTCCAATAATTATATAATTGCCCTTATATTTTTATCATCAACTGAATGGATTACTAACTCTTTTTTTCTTTAATTATTCTTATTCTGCATCGATTTTTCAAATATATTTGATGAATTTTTAAAATCTGGAAACAACTCCTTTGAAACGAAGAAAAGTTTTAGTTTCAAAAGAATCTTATGAGGATATCCAGATTTCCCAATACAATCCAATATACCCCATTAAGAATTAACTAATATATCTTATTTTTTTTCTTCTATTCCTTAATTATGTTAGATTTTTTAATTATCATCGAGCATACTTCGTATTTATTTCAGAATAAATGCTCGTTACAATTTTTAAGAAAGAAATATATTTCTTAGTTTTTTTTTTTTTTTTTTTTTTTTTTTTTATATAAAAAAAGAAATCTTTTTTATCTGCATAAATATTTCAGTAAAATAAGATGTTCAAGACGCGTTTCTTACAAATAAATGAAAAATTTATAGTAACTTATCGATTTTCAATTAATATTTATCGTTCAATTACATTAAAAAATTACAAAAAAATAACTTCACCAAACAAAAAAATTAAAGTTTTGTTTGTATTTCAAATGAAACTAAATTATCGAAAGATTTTTTTATATCCACATTTTTATGTTTTATAGAAACTTTTTTTTATATCTATTCAATTCTTTATAAATAATGTAACAAATTCAATATCTGGTGACATAAATGAGTTGAATTTTTTTTATTGAAAAAAAATCTTTATAAACAGGTACAACTCTTAAGCTTAAAACTGCATTCTATATGGAAAACCTATTTTACTTATATAATCCAATCAATCCTGATAAAAATTGTTTAACTATCTATTCTAACAAATTATTCACGACTACTTATTAAAAACATTTTTATTGAAATTATAATTTTTAAATCTATAAAAAGCGATGGGATGATGATATAATAATAGAATTCTACGACGATCACAGTTTTCCAAAACATAGAAGGTTCTTCTAGTGTTTTCAATTAGAGTTGAAAATTTATTATACAACATTCATTTTATTAACATTCTTTCGAAATTTAGAAAATCTATACTAGAAGCCTCCATGAACGAATTCGATTTTATATCTCTACATATATAAATATATATACTATTTCTTCATTCAAAGATGTTCATAATCTTTTTATAGTAAATTTTTTTTTATAACATGTGATTTTGTTATTTGTATGAGCATCAAGAAATCGAGATGTGATTTAATGCCATAAAATCGCGAACTTTTTTAATGGACAATTGCTTAATGCTCAAAACAATCGCAGTAATTTACTAAAAACATTAAATTTAGGTTAAATGAGTGTCTTACATTCGTACTATTAAGGCTTTATGTTTTTTTTTTTTTTTAATTTTTTAGCTGCTAACGAAACATCTAAATTATCTAAAGCTCCAATTGACGTTAATGACATTCGGCGACCACCTCCAGTCGGCTTCGTTCGAGTTGACAATGATATGGTACACTGATAGAAGGATTTGTTTATAGTTAAAAATATTTGTTAATATTTAACAAATCATTTATTAGAGACCACTTTTTAGTCCTTAACAAATATTTCTTAGTATTTAAAAAGATTTATTAATATTTAATAAATGAATATCTGATTTATTAAATACAAACAAATCATTTTAAATACTAAGAAATATTTGTTTGATACTAAAAAATGGTCTCTAATAAATGATTTGTTAACTATTAACAAATATTTTTTTAATACAAATAAATCCTTCTATCAGTGTAATAAATATAATAGTTGTATTATAATATTGTAGCTGTATTTATTGTGTCAAAACTCTGAGCTGAAATATTATTGTATGTAATGAAAACAGTATCATTTAAATTCATTACGATAGTGAATATTCTTATCTCTTAATTATAATAATATTTAAGTACATTCATAGATGTTGCTTTTTATTCATTTGCATTACTCTGAATATTTTAGGGCTACTAAACCTTGACGCTTGTCCAGCAATTTTGAAGTCAAAGATAGTTCTTATATTCTGTTTAACATATTTCTTATAAAATTTATTATTGTAGATCCACTTGGGGCGTGGAATATGATTACCACAAGCGACTTTTAATAATGATATTTACACTGCAGGGTCATCCCTAGCAATGGTGGTAAAAAATATTGCAGTATCTGTATTCGGAGTAGAGTACCTGAAATCCCATAGTGTTAAAGGCAAGGCTTCGAACAAAACCAAAAGTATCCCACGACCAGCTATCGATCCCACAAAAGCTCTCGCTATACGAGGTAATTGATGAAGTAAACAAAAAACAAAAAAACATTTATCTATTTAAAATACACTAGTAAAAAGAAATTGATCGAATGAGAAAGTAAATAAAAAACCGGTAAAATGTACTTTTACAATCAAGCGAAATTCTTTAGTTACAGAACTTTTCTTGATTAAAAATCATGCTTTTCTACCAAATGAATCCCTCAGTTCAATATTATTGATTTTTAAGTAAAAATTTATTGTTATTAGTGCATTTTAAACAATTTCCTACTGTTTTTGAGTTCATAGTTCGATAAAATCTGATTATTAACGGATTAGTTGATTTTGAAGTATTTATGCGTAAGAAAAAATGATTTGATCGTTTTCTCATTATTGAAATTAAAAATTTCTAATTTTTGTTTAGATATTTTTGAATACTACTTGAAAAATGAAAAAAACATGACTGGTCAGGCATTGATGATAGAAGTCGATTCATATGAAGAATCCATTCGTCAAAAAATATCTGACCTCATCCGGCCACCAAGACAAACAAACAAAGATCTTAAAAGTATTCAAAAAATCTTATTAAGACACATTTTATTACCCTGGTTAAAAATACTGATTGAAAAGAATTGAGAAGCGGTCTCTGTATGCAAACTGCATATCTATATATACAAAGGAAAGAATTGAAATTATTGAAAAAAATTCGAATTTCATCATTTTTAATTCTTTTCAATCAATATTTTTAAACAGTGCAGTTACAAAGTTGAAAACGATCTCAAAAAATTTTCAAATACATTCTACATAAATTTATTTAATATATTTGTTATAGAAAAGGAAGCGATTCAAAAACATATTACGAAAAAAACTTCTGAACTCAATAAATCAACCAATATCGATAATACCAATCCCAATATCCACGATAATCTACCAACTGGCTTGGAAAAATCGCCGGTAGGAGAGGTGAGCTCTTCAGAAAGTTCCTCAGAAGAATCTGATGAGGAATCGAACTCTGCTGGTGAAGACTCCATGGAACAGGAAAAAAAATAATAAAAAAAATACTAAATCTAATTATTTTTTTATCTTATTGTAATACAAGTTAAATTTTAAATAAATTAAATAAAGTGTAGTGAATCCAAAAGTGCACGACTCATAATGATCATTCGTAGGATAAATAAAAAAAAAAAAATAGGAAAGCGGTTGACCCTGAAGGCCATCCCTGCAACTTCCCGCTAATTCCATACTTAGGTGCTTAAAATCGCACGATGTTTTTGAGCTCTTCGAGCTCAAAAATCTGATAAAGGTTTGATAGAACACTATTTTTTGAATTTTCAAACCGCAATAACTTTTGAATGAATGAACCGCTTTGTACGTGGTTAGCGGCATTCGACGCAGTTTTTTGAGCCTCATAATGAATTTAAAAGTTTAGATTGATCAAATTCGGAATTATGAAGTAATTCCGAAAAAACACTTTTTTCGGTATTCTTTCGTCAACGACAACTCACGAACGAATCAACCGATTTTGACTAGCTTGGTGGCGATCGACGTAGTTTTTCAATGTTACGAGCTGGTTAGTTTTTGGAATTGATTGGTAGAGTCGTTTGAAAGTTATTCCAACAAACCACATTTCAAAAAAACATTTGTCGTAGTTTTTTTGAAATTTCTCAAAATCTACCGGTTCGAATCGGTCCAAATTGTATTCAAAATCTATGTTCAATCAAGCTCTTTCGAATGGAACCAACCGTGATTAAATCGGTCAAGCCGTTCGGAAGTTATGAGAGGTTTACATACATCCACACACACACACACACACACACACACACACACACCATCGCGGGGGTAGTCAGGAAAGCTTTCTGAGACCTTGAAACGTCGAGATCTACTGAAATCTCGATTTTTGTTAAACGGGGTAAAACCAATCACTTCCCGATTTTCTTTGTGGGAAGTTGAAAATAGTTAATGTTCCAAGCTGTCATAGACGTCAGTAGAACATTTACTGATACGGAAATATATATATGTAGGTATACAAATACTCATGTGTATTATTTTTATTGATTTTAGTTTTTCATTAATAACATTTTTACCAGTGACAGAATTAATCTCCGTTAAATTATATATCGAATAATGCGCAAATTAATTAGACTAGGTGGATGCTTCGCATCATGAGTCATGCAAAATTTTTATAGTAATTTTTTCTTCTTGTCCATCACATTATAATGTGAATTTGTATGTATCGATAAAAGTATTTAGGTGGTGTATATAGCGAATATGTGAAGTCAGTATTGTAGACTTGAAGACGTCTGACTAATTTAGAAATTTACAAACGTTATTAATACCGCTCGCGTTATAATACTTTAAGAACTCCATCTTACTATTCTCATGAACATTATCAGGATTGAATAAAGTTTTTGGCCTTGAAATATTATGGTTATTTAAAACTTTGAGCAATTTTTGTATACTTTGCCACAAAATCATTTGATTTTCGAAATCCTGATAAAATCCAAGCATATGAATTGTAAACTTTAAAATGATCGCCTCATTAAATTCATTAGATTATAAGCTACGCCCAACCTGGAAGTCCAAACACACTTCTTTTCACATTTAATAAGTGTTTACAAATAGGTACCTATAGAAAAAGTTGTCAAAATCCTGATAAAATCCAAGCATATGAATTCCCTGATTAAAAAAAGGAATTTGATAGAATTCAAAAGAATTAAAATGTTAATACTTTCAAATTCTGCTGAATACTGCAAATCCTGTTTCAAAAATCACGATTAATCATATTAAATACTTTTTAATACTAAAATAATCGAAAGGAGTAGTAGAATAAAACAGAATTAAACTAGTATTTAAAATTTTTAATTCTGTTAAATACTTATTAATTCTAAAATAATATCTAAATTCGAATATTTTTTCCGAATATAAAAGAATTCAACTAGTATTTGAAATTTATTATTCTACTAAATACTATTTAATCCTAAAATGATGCCTTAATTTTATTATCTTTTTAGAATATGAAAGAATTGACCAGTATTTAAAATTTCTGATTCCATCGAATGCTTTTTAATCCTGAAATAATGTCTTCATTTTATTATCTTTTTGGGATATGAAAGAATTCAACCAGTATTTAAAATTTCTGATTCTACTAAATACTTTTTAATCCTGAAATAATGACTTCATTTTATTATCTTTTTAAGATATGAAATAATTTAACCAGTATTTGAAATTTCGATTTCTACTGAATACTTTTTAACTTCCCGCTAAGAAAATTAGAAATTTCTAGAAGTTGGAAAGTTATTGGTTTTACCCCGTATTTCAAAAATCGAGTTTTTAGAGGATATTAACGTTTTGATGTCCTAGGAAGCTTCCTCGAATGTTTCCGCGACAATGTATGTATGTCTGTCTGTGTGTGTATGTGTGTATGTGTGTGTGTGGCCTCTTATATTTTCTGAACGGCTTGACCGATTTCATCGCGGTTGGCACCATTCGAAAGGGCTTGGCCAAACTTAGATTTTGAATATAGTTTGGGCAGATTTAAACTGGTGGATTTTGAAAAATCTCAAAAAAACTACAAAAAAAAATTTTTTAAATGTGGTTTTTTTAGAATAATTTCTAAACGGCTTTACCGATCGATTCCAAAATCTAATCAGCTTTTAACATAAAAAAACCAAGTTGATCGCCGCTAGCTCAGTCAAAATCAGTTGATTCGTTCGTGAGTTATCGTTGTCAAAAGAAAGCCAAAAAAAATTTTTTTTTTTGAAATTATAAGAGAATCCAACTGCATAGAAAGAAATAATATTTTGACTCAACATAGTCCATCGACTAAGGAGGGAAGCCCGTGTACATTTTATGTCCATGGAAAAACCCAACGAATTCTTATGTATTTTAGGTCAAGAATTACGAATATCGTATTAAATTTGTTGACAAATGATGCAAACAATTGTTAATAACAATTTAATTGTTTAAATCGTGATAACTCGAGAACCGTAAGTTTGAGGGGGAAGTTTATTTAAAAAAAAAAACTAAAATGAAAAACCAACAAAGATGTAATTATCAATTTTTTTATTAAATAAATATTTTCGGAGATATCACGAAAAACACCAAATGGCGGTCGGACCTTTCTGTCACGCGCATGCATCCCGCGGACACTATCGAGAAACGACAAGCAACAAAAAAAACAGACGAGAAAAAATTAGATGCTCGGTGTCCAGCAAAAAATAAAAGATAAACGCGATGTGTACCTTAAATATACACATTCTAGAGTGTCAAAAAATCAATAAGACTTTAACCCACCCCATGGACACGAAGAAGGAGCCCCATAACTGATTATTTTCAGCTAATTTTACATTATTTTCAAGTTTAAAAATTTATTTCTCAGTGTCCACTAGAGATTAAGAGAAAAAAACTCATGAAAATCATAGAATAGACTCCACAGAAGATTTCCAGATCCATAATTGATCGATCAACCCCATGGACACCGAGTAACAGCCCTATAAAAAGCGTTTTTTAAGTAAATTGGCAGAAAATTGACGATTAAAAATTTATTCCTCGGTGTCCAAGGGGTTGATCGATCGATTCTTGGTCTCGAAATCTTCTATAGAGTCAACTCTATGATTTTCATGAGTTTTTTTTCTTAATCTCCCGTGGACACCGAGGAATAAATTGTTAATAGTCAATTTTCTATCAATTTACTTAAAAAATGCCTTTTATGGGGCTGGACTTGATGTCCATGGGGTTAATCGATCGATTTTGGGTCTGAAAATCTTCTGTAGGGTGTACTCTATGATTCCCATAAGTTTTTTTTTCTAAATCTCCCGTGGACACCGAGGAATAAATTTTTAACAGTCAATTTTCTGTCAATTTACTCAAAAATCGCCTTTTATGGGGCTGTTACTCGGTGTCCATGGGGTTGATCGATCAATTATGGGTCTGGAAATCTTCTGTAGGGTATACTCTATGATTTCTATGAGTTTTCTTCCTTATTATTGTATTTATAATGGAAAATGGAAAATTTAATAGTGATAAGAAACCATGATCATTTAGAAGTTAGAATAAATTATTTCCTATGCATACTACCCACAAAGAAGTCTGAATTTTTCCCGATTTTTGACCTGCTGTATCTCAGTGAAAAATGATTGTTTTGCAAATCTAAAAAGATACATTTTAAAGCTGTAAAACTTCATGATTATAGTTTATAGATTTTCTGACAAAAAATTTTAGCTAAAAATGGCATGAAGGAGAACTTTTTCAAAATTTTTAATTTCTTTTTTTTCGTCTCAGAGAGAAAATGTCTTCTAATTTGCTGTGCAATCATTGGTAGCTAAAATATTAATATTAAAGAGACTGATAGGCTTTTGCAAAAGTATTGCTTTCATGAAAGTAATATAATTTTCTTTAATTATGTTTTATGAATTTTCATGAATTTAGGAAAAATTTGTCAACTTTAAGTGGCATTTTGCGTTTAATTGGACAATCTAAACATTTTTGTTTTCAACTTTCTGAATTTATGACGTTAATATGACATCGTGATGACGTTCTTATGACCAATGAAAGATTAATTTATGGAAATTCTGAAAATTTATCAATTTCCATGCAATCTCATCACAAATCTTAATGAAACTTGAGAAAAACGTATAAACTTAATCCTTTCCAACTCTTAAATTTATATAGATTTAAATAAGCGTTTTAATATCAATCGTGGTGCAGACAAGTGAGCAGCATTCAAGACTCCGGATTCAATGGACCCGAGTTCAAGCCCAGCACACGCCAGGATTTTTCAACTCCAAATTTTTTTCCTCAGCATGTAATCAGTCTCGAAATTATTATTCGAACCCAAAACCGCATAATTAAATGTTACTTTTTTTTCAAAAAATGTTCTTCCACGTAATTAATTTTGACATCAGTTACATCACTTACATCATAGGTACGTCATACATATTACGTAAGAATCTTACGTCAGGAAGTGGGAAACTATGAGTTATATATGACTTACATCTTACGTAAATCATGACGTAGCATGACGTCATTCTGACGTCAGTTTGACATAATTGTGTTCACTGGGAATTACTGAATAGTATTTAAAATTTTGAGTAGCCTTATATCATTATGAATCATATTTTTAGAATTTAAAAGTATTCAGTAGTATTCAAGGTTTTTAATCATCTTAAATCTTAATTAATTATATTTTGAGGATTTACAAGCATTTGACAGTATTTAACAGTTTAAATCCTTTCAAATCCTGTTAAATCATATTTTTAGAATTAAATAGTATTTAACAGAATTAAAAAATTTGAATCATGTTGAATCTTTTTGAATCATATTTTCAGGATTGGATAGCATTCATGAGGATATAAATTTTTTTAATTCTATCAAATTCTTTTTTTTAATCAGGGTTGTAAACTTTAAAAGGATCGCCTCATTAAATTCATTAGATTATAAGCTACGCCCAATCTGGAAATCTAAACACACTTCTTGTCACATTTAATAAGTGTTTACAAATAGGTACCTATAGAAAAAGTTGTCGAAATCCTGATAAAATTCAAGCATATGAATTGTAAACTTTAAAAGGATCGCCTCATTAAATTCATTAGATTATAAGCTACGCCCAACCTGGAAGTCCAAACACACTTCTTTTCACATTTAATAAGTGTTTACAAATAGGTACCAATAGAAAAAGTTGTCGAAATCCTGATAAAAGCCAGACATATGAATTGTAAACTTTAATAAAATTGCCTTATTAAATTCATTAGATTACAAGCTACGCCCAATCTAGAAATCCAATCACAATTCTTGTCTTATTCAATAACTGTTGACAAATAGGTACCGATAGAAAAATTGTCATTTGATTGTGGGAATCCTGATAAGGACTAGATGTGTAAGTCGTTAAATTCTGAAAGGATCATCCTGTTGAAATTTGTAAAAGACACAACAGACTTTATCTGGATACTCCCATCTATTGACATAAAATAAACTTTGTCAATTGGCGTAACTGGATGTCCACATAAGAAATAATCTTACGCATACATTCCAATAGAACTTATCCGCCCTATCGGATTATTCCACATTATATTCGGTATTGGTATATAACAGGAATTACTGCGACAAAAGCACATTAGATTCCGATATGATTTTTTTTTATTGGAATCTATTGGATATTTTCAACAGGGTTACTAATTTCTATATAAAATCATCCACCGGACGTTAACTTAATTTCTCAAAATTCTCAATTTATTCATACATCTTAATTACCAATAAAACTGAATCTCAAAACTACGCATTCTCCAAAATTACCAAAATTACGCCTAACAATTACTTAACACGAAATCCCGACCTTCGATTTTAATTCATTAATACATCTTCTTAACTAAATTCATTTTCAACTTACTTAACCAAATTTTCTACTAAAGTTATCAATCAATTTATTCTACTAAACCCACTGATTTATTTCATTTCTTGATCTCCACTAAATAATCTTTAACAAAGTTCACTACATAATTTTCTTAACAAGTTCAGTAATCATTTTCTAAATTCACTAAATTTCTCAATAAATACGTTCGCTATGTTATATCCGGCGTCGCCTCATATAACACTCGGGGTCTCTGCCTCACGACGAAAAGTGCAGCGCTTGCACTTTGAAGGACAATCGGACAACACCTCGATCACGCCTTGAGCACACCATGCCCACGTTCTGTCAAACTTGCAATTTTAGACCAATAACAAAATTCAATTCCCTCCCAAAAGTCGCGACCCGAGTGCTTAAAAACCCTAAGCACCGCGGCACGCGCGTTCAATCTTTTATCAAAGAATACGAGGGAAGGTATCCTCGTAGAACCCGTGTGTGTCCCCGTACCGCGTTACGTACGAGGCAGTATAAAGCACTAGGTCGCTTATACAAACTTCTAAATTCACTATTGTCCTATTTGATTCTTTAAATTATATCGTCTACGAATCGTGCCAGTGTGCTCTTCGAGCAGGATCGAGGGCCCCGTTGTCCGTAGTGATATCTTTCTCCAAATTCCAACTTTTCGATCTGTTATTTAATTAAGGGTGGATCTAAGTATTCGCCGGAGTCGTTACTCTGTTCACGAACTCATAATTAAACATTCTAAATCACTAAATATAGTTATAAGTGAATAGTTATTAAGTGAAATATTGTGTATTGAGTGCGTCTCGCCCGTAGGGCTAAAATTTTGAATAAACAGTAAAACTCCGAATATCGTGGAACCCATCATTTCTAAGATTAGTTCCTGAACCTCTTTCATTACATCGATCTCAACCACGAGAGAAGGAAGAGAAACCAATCCAGGATCTACCGATCGACAACTCAAATTTAAATCAACAATAGAATTCATAAGGGACGAAGGTAAGTTCGGTTCCTGTAATCGACTTCTCTTTAAATTCGCCGTTTGGAACTCCTGGATACCGGGAGGCGTTCGAAATCCACATTAAAAATAAAACTCTTGTAGTTTATCTACAAGAGAAAATCTATCTAAAAGCGTGTCCAAGCCTTCTCAAGGCCCACTCTACCAATAATTATTTAATTATAATTAATTCGGACATAACAGCTAAATTAACTAAATTAATTCAATTTAGCCCACTGGCCTAAATTAATTTACCCCAGTTTCTTAAATTCAACTACTGTAATTCTAAAGCGTCTCAACAAGATTTACAACCACAGAACATTATAGAATGACCTTTACTAACTTAATTACGCATTTTCATTTCTTATTCAAATTTAGTCTTGAAAATTCCTAACTAAAATTAATTTATTATAGCCAACAGGCCTATAATAAATTACTAATAAATTTTCTACCAATAAATTAATAATTAATCAATTAAATTTAATTTTCAATATAAAAGTTCAACGACAAAACTAACTAATTGACCTTGACAATAAATAACTAAGGTACGAATTCGCTAATATAAAAATGGCCGCTCGAGAAATTAATTTTAATTATTTCAGCCTCTTAACTAAATTAATAATCTAATCTGGCCTAAAATAATCGAAAATACCTGGAGACTCAATTATTGTTTTATCCAATGAGGACTAATACTCCGGTCCAACTTGGCGGGCTCAGCTGCCTGGCGTCTTGTCGTCTCGAACCAGGGTGCGGTCAGGGTTGTCCAATTCCAAAAATGCCCCGATAACATCCTCTGCAGTTACTCTTTATTCTCGACGTCCAAATTTGCACTCTATTGACTTAAACTGATCTCAATAAGGTCACTGATTCACAAAGGCAAAAGGCCACTCGCTTCCAGAAGGGAAAAAAGCCTCGATGTCTCTCCTGTCGGCTCATTTATAACCCCGAACTCAGGCTCTCGAACTTTTCTATTGTTCCGCCCCGCTTCAATTCTCGGGGATGGTAGTGGGGACTTGTGATTTGCACACCCGGTGACAAGTCGAAACTTGTAACAATACATTTTCCCAAAATTTAACTAAATTCGACCGATGGCGGAGATGTCGGCTGGGTAGGGTATTTTACGCTCGCCCTTTTAAATATATAATAAATTAACCCGGAAACCCCTCAGGCTGGGTTAGTGCACATTTGGACGCCAGGTAATTTTTATGAAAAATTACCAAAAAAATAACAATTCCAGGGGCCGCGCCGGACGATCAATCAACGATTCGAGTTAATGCGGATGAAAAGCGCAGGTTGCAGTACAATTAATATAAAATTAGGGTAAAATACCGAGTAAGAAACAATAAGTAATTAAATCTATGTAATATTCCGAAAGATCCTGCTAAAATAAAGGACGGATGACAGGGAAGTAATCCGGGAAGTAACTTACATAAAATAAATCATTAATGAATCAGAAAATATTAACAAAAATAAATTATTTATTTATAAACGGTGTTACTTAAAACTAAATCTGCTTTCCAAATAACAGAATAAATCCTTTATGGAACAAATATAATAGGTTTCAAATAATTAAACTAATATAAACGATAATTTTAGATATTAGCTTTTCAATATTATTTACAAACGTAATATTAATTAATGTAAGTGTAGTACTATAATTAGTAATTGCTGGCCATTTCAGGGACCCACACGAGGCTTTCGGGATAGGTACAAGTGTTCCCTTAAAATAACCCTTACTCGCTACGGGATCGACCCGATAAATCGATAGTGAATTTAGTTAAACAATAAAAGAATAAATTATTTAAGCCAGGAGACAGCGGTGTGCGGATATTAATCGATCTCAACTTGTGAGTACTCACCAAAAAGGAAACTCAACCCAAGGCACCAAATCCACACTCCTTACAATAGCGGAGGTCTCGCGTGTATACCTCACACCAAGCGGGCCACCGCGTGTCTGCTCAATTTTTGTCACCGTAAACCGTTCGAGGCCTCGTGTTCGACAACAAGGGCCTCTCTAGCCATTTTCCCTAATTCAATGAACTCTTTGCTCGCGATCGATATTGTAGGGCCTCACCCGTGCGAATAATGGCTATGATTTATCACTCATAGTAAAATTAGGTACTATATGACAATGATTTACGGCAATGCACACAAATAATAATAATAATAATAATAATAATAATAATAATAATAATAATAATAATAATAATAATAAATTATAAATAATTCATTATAAATGTCTGAAATAAAGATAAAATTAATTCTTAAATTAATAACCATAATATTAGAAATTTCAAATATAAATAATACTAATAATATTAAATTCAATAAATAAATTAATAAATAAATATAAAATAATAAATTCAGAGACACACCGAGTGTGGATCTGTTGCCAAATTTAGGCGCAGGGAGGGACGCACACAGGGAATAAAAACCCTGTGACAAACTCTTGTCAAAAATCGAAAGGTAAGGGAAAGCCCTTAACTACCATGCATCAATGATAGGGTCGATAATGACCCCGGGAAGTTCGATTTTCCCTGTTACAATAGAAAATTAATTGTTCATGTTTTTTATGAATTCTATTGAAATAAGTAGCTAAATTTCTTTTCCATTTCTCAAATACTTGGAAAATGCATTCATTTTAATCTGCTACATTTTCGCGATTCCCCCTCCCCCCGAGTTGAAAAAATTAACTTAAATGAAC